>NC_072734.1:48982186-49287081 GCF_026930045.1 Uloborus diversus | reverse complement strand
GGGGGGAGCTCATGGCGTAGCCTGTGCTATTGACATTCTTAGGGGCGGTGTTTTAAGGGGTATTTTTTATTTTTTGGGGGGCTCTGCGATATTGAGGGGGGTGCGTCTTTGACCTCAGGGAGGTACCCCTGCTTCTGAAGTGATTCAGTTGCAGGGGCGGATCCGTCATTTAGGGGGTCAGAGGGCTGGCTGAGGTGGGGCACAGACTACGCCATTGAAATTCTTAGTGGATGTTAGTCTTTTTTAGGGAGTATCCTTCTTGAGGGGAGAGGGTGTTTTGAGGGGTATTTTTCTCTTTTTTTGGGGGGGGGAAGGAGGTCTCCGCGATATTGAGGGGGGTGCCCTTGACCTCAGGGCGGGTGGGTACCCCTGCTTTTGAAGTGTTTCAGTTGCAGGGGCGTATCCGCCATTTAGGGGGTCAGAGGGCTGGCTTTGAAAAGTTAATGATTTTACTTATGAATGCGCATGGTTTTTGTTGTCTTCCGAAAAAATTTGCATTGAACCCTTCCCCCAGAAAAATTTGGAGTGACTGACGGGCTGCGCTGCGGTGCCCACACGGGAGGTGGGTCATGGCACAGACTACGCCATTGAAATTCTTAGTGGATGTTAGTCTTTTTTAGGGAGTATCCTTCTTGAGGGGGGGGGGGGGGTCCTGATTTTAAAAGGTGTGCCAGCACACTTGAGGAATAGATACCCTTGCGATCTAAATCTTGTTATTATCAAATAATTGTCTCTCGAATGTTTCATTCGAATATTGTTATAATTGAATGTATGCTGTCGAATGCTTGTTTATTAAAAGATCCTTTGGGATGCTTTGGTAGTCTAATGATATGTTTGTTGGAAGTGAAGGTTGGGGGCGCTAATAAGGTTCTAACTTGAGAGGCATTAAAATTAAAATTATATTTCAGTTAAAAAGCGGAATACTTAAGTTGAAAACCTGAGGGGACGTCTTCCCCCTTACGTCCATCTTCGACTGTACCATTGGGTAATGATACAAGTGTAACAGGTGTTAACAAACGTTTTACAGTCCAACTATACACATTACTGCAGACACGTGTTTCGGGGTTCCAAGGAACCCTTTTTTTTTCAACGCAAAATGAGATTGTGGATGCAGGGACATTACTGGATGTCTTTAGGGACCATTCATTAATTACGTAAGGGGCTTGAGGGGGAGGGGATTGGAAAAATGTCTATATTTGGGGGGGGGGGGGGGCGGTTCAAACCCATTCTTTTGCAATATTTTCCAAGTCGATGTTTTACATTTGAAATTGCGCGGTCAAGTAATTTGACAGGGATTATATATTTCATTTGCGTCTGGAAAATAAATAACGTATTAGGATAAGCTGTTTTTAATTTGTTTTGCAAAGAATGAATAATGTTAAACATAATAAAAGAATTGCACTATTGCATGGCATGTTTTATTTTTAATTAGTATCGCATCATATACAAAAAAATGTCGAAAAAACATTCAGTCTAAATTCCTACTTTCTAGTAAATATTTAATTACACAAAAAAGTTTAATTTAATAATAGTAAATTTAATTTCGATTCCAGTGATGTTAGATTCGTTATTTTATATTTTGAAAAACGAAATGGAATCTTACGTAAGAATAGGGGGAGGGGTTTGAAAAATCTTCCGTACCCTTACATGGGGGGAGGAGGGTCAAAAATTGCCAAAATCATCCTTACGTAACTAATGAATGGCCCCTTACATGCAAAAGCTAACTATTTTGTTGAAAAAAGAGCACCTTAAAACTCCAAAACAATGTTTCTGCAGTACTCTGTATATTTGGGATACAAAACGTTTGTTATTTCATGTTACTTCTCGGCACAAAGGTATTTATTTATTTCTTAATAAAACAAGTTTTACTTCTGTAGTTTCTAACTGTAATTCCTTCTTATGGGTGCAAATAAGTTTTGACACAAACAGTGGGATTGTAATTTTTAGGAGATTTTGTCTCTTTTGGGGGTATTGCTCTTGGGGAAGAGCTTCATAGGTGTCGCGCCTTCGCTCTTGGGATGGATAGATTTGGAATGATTTTAAAATCGAATGATTGCTTTTCGCTTGCTTTATTCGAATGGGGTTATAGTTGAATGTTTGGCGTCGAATTTTCGATAATTGAGAGATTTCATAATAATCGAACGATATTTTTCGAACGAAAATTGTTAATTATCATATGAGCGGATTTATGAAGGGGCATGCGTTGTATGAGTGGCGGATACAACGGGAGGGTCATGGGGGTCATGACCCCCTCCCTCCCACCCTAAACCTACAGTATCCGTACGCATTGTGTTCAAACACTTCATGCATAAAATGCAAACGATGACAGTATCTTTTCATTAATTATTTTTTAAAGTAAATATTTGAACTACTACTTCATTTCATTGCTCATGAAATTAATTTGCAACGTTTATCTCCAATTAGGTGCCTTATTCCTAATCGATTTGATGCTTTTTATTGACTCCCAAACACGTTCAGACATTTTTCGTATCAAAAACGGGAATTTCGTTCATGGGGGGGGGGCTTTCTTCAACACGATCCCCCCCCCCCCCCATAATAGTTTTCTGTATCTGCCCCTGGTGTGATTCGGCGGTGAAATCTTGAAACAAAGGGTAGAGAAACGCTTTCCATACTGTTTTGAACTTGACAGTTATTAAGATTAAATATGTACAATTTTTATTAAAAAGTGAGTGATAATGATAATATGGGCGGGTCTTTGGGCGACACTAGCAGGTTTAAACTTGAGAGTTGTTAAACTTAAAAATATATTGAACTAGTATTGCACAAACTGTGTAATTGAGAATTTAAGGTGGTCTTAGCTCGTTTTCGGATCATTGTTTCTTAGGGGGAGGGGGAGGTGGAATTGTCATAAGAGGCGCGCCATTGCTCACAGGAACAGACGAACACCTTTGTCATTCTATAAGGTTTCAGAATCAAATAATTGCTTCTGAAGTGCTTTTTTTTTCGGATGGGGTTACTCAGAGAGCACACTTCGTTGAGATAAAGGTTTTAAAACGATTGTTAACGCTGTGACAACCATGTCAAAACGTTTGTGAAACGTTTTAACGCAATGTGTTTATAATGCAGTGGTGCCCATCCCTCCCCCCCCCCCCACCTGGCGATGACAATCATCCCTCAAATGCGACGAAGAACCCCCAGAACGAGAACCCCCTAAAATAAGACGAAAAGCCCTCTTATAAGTTACCCTCTCTCTTCAAAACTTCAATGGCGCGGTCTGCGCCATGGCTCTTCCCCCCCCCCCCCCCCGCCCTCTCTCTCGTGGGAACCCTTGTATAATATATTGCCTCTTGTCGAATGTTCGGTTATCGAGCGTCTCGGATAATTTGAAAATCCAATAAGTAATCTGCTTTTCAGAGAAACTTGGTAATCAATTTGTCCTTTTTGAGGACCAGCACACGGAAAATGAAGCGCAGCTACGAAACCTTAAATTCCGAAATGGACCGTCGCGAACCAAAGCATTTTCAGCAGTTTTGCCTCAACAAACTTTACAAAAAAAAAAAAAAAACTCATAAAATCAGCACATCAATTGACTCCAAATTTTTAAGTTGAGTAAATAATATACTAATCAACATTTATGAAAATATAAGGAATATGACATTAAAAATATAAGGAATATGACATAACCAGAAGCGAGTAAAACAAGAAAAACATTTAAATTCAACTACGCACGCAAAAATAAATGCTACGCACACAAGAAGTCACAAATATCTTGCGCATGGAATTTAAAAAAAAAACAAACAATAATCTGTATAAAATATAATTTTTATTAAAAAAAATGGGTCAAAGAGTGGAAGCTAAAACTAATCCCACACGACAATCTTCAATGTTTCTTTTTAATGCATTCAGAAACATTTCAACTTCACTCCCTGCGCTTTTAATTACATATTTAAGTCAGCGAATGAAAAATAAAAATAAAAAAGAGCGAATCAAGAAAGAAAAAAAAATCATGAACTTCAATGCACTTCAAGCCACACTTGTAACTTTCAATGCGCCGGGAATCCCAATCTTCTGGAAAACGCAGCTAGAAATATTTTAACCTCCCACCTCATGTATCAGTCAGATTAATATATGAGGGCGAGTCAAATGAAAGTGAGCCAATGCGAATATATGACAAAAGGAGTACTTTATTTAAAAGTAATCACCATGGGCATTTAAACATTTGTCCCATTGACTAACGAGTCGCGTGATTCCATTCTCATAAAACTCCTTGGGTTGCTGCTTCAAAAATTCTGAAACTGACTCCTTCACGGCATCGTCCGACACGAATCTGGTTCCCTTTAGGTGTTTTTTCAATTGCCCGAAAATGTGAAAGTCGCAAGGCGACAGGTCGGGGCTGTAGGGCGGATGATGCAGCGTTTCCCACTTGAACTTCGCCAGTTTTGTCTTAACCACATCAGCGACGTGGGGACGGGCATTGTCATGCAGCAAGATGACCCCATTCGTCAATCTTCCGGGTCGTTTGTTCTTGATAGAGACACGCAGGCGATCCAGCGTTTCGCAATATCGGGCACTATTGATAGTCTCTCTAGGTTTAGCAAATTCGATCAGTAATGGCCCCTGACGATCGAAAAAAAAAGTCAACAGCACCTTACCTGCGGAGATGACGGCCTTTGCTTTCTTTGGGGGTGGCGAATTCAAATGTTTCCACTGTAAGCTCTGCCGGCGTGTTTCAGGCTCGTAGTGGTGGCACCATGATTCGTCCCCTGTCACAATTGCAGTCAAGAAGTCGTTACCCTCATTGTGATACCGGATCAGATGAGTCAAGGCAGCGCCGAACCTCTCTGTCTTCTGGCGGTCGTTCAAAATCTTGGGCATCCATTCAGCACACAAGAGCCGATAACCGAGATGGTCATGAATTATGGTGTGAACCGAACCGTGACTGATGTTCACATGCTCTGCCAGTTCATCGATGCTTATCCTCCGTTCTTGTCTAATCAGCTCATCAACCTGTGCAATTGTGTTGGGGGTGATTGCACGGTGGCTTTGGCCCGGTCTTGGATCGTCTTTGCAACTTTCACGTCCTTCTTTGAACCGTTTGCACCAACGCTTCACAGTGGCCAATGAAATGCAATGTTCACCGTACACGGCAGCCATACGGCGACTAATTTCGTGTTGGGAAACACCTTCAGCAGTCAAAAACCTGACCACACCACGCTGTTCATCTCTTGGAGCGTCCATTATGTCACGAACCGATTTCAACCCGGATTATGGGAACATTAAAGAACTATTATCCTCACACTTACGTATCACTTTTGTAAATGAGGGTTGCCTGTGTGCTGCGCGCATGCGTCGCGGTTGATGGACTGAGCCATTATTGCGCAGGGTAGGTTGGCTCACTTTCATTTGACTCGCCCTCGTAATTCTACTAACAAGAACACACTCACACACACAAAAAAAAAGCAAAAGCAATAAACAAGAATAAATGAGTCCTTTTGCGCAGAGCAACGATTCCCCTACTTGTTTACATAATTAACTTCATGTTTGAGAGATCGAAACCGTTCGAAATAATCACGTGATATCTGAGAATCATTACTTTAAATGCATAGCCGTTCGAATAAATCACTCAAAATGATTGTAAAAAAATAAAAATCGAGAAATCAACCCGTTACACAAATTGAGATCGAAGGGAGAGGGGGTGATAGCGTATCATTTCAATCACTCCGGGGAATCCCCCTGAGGACCACCAAGAGTCAAGGGACCGTTGCCAGGTTTTTAGCCGCCACCCATAAACTTATGAAAGTTTATACTACTCCAAGCCGGGTCGTCCAAATGCCGGGCTCCTAGTTTCTGATAAGCTAACAGTAGTGTTGACAAGCAATGAATACAATAACTTCTAAAAGCCAGGAGGGTTCGCCCCTTATTATACCCCTAAATGATAGGCTTAATGGCACATACCTATTTTGAGCGTACCCCTGCCAAAACAACTCAGGAATTCAACTGTTCCAAAAGTTAAGGGTATCCCCCCACCCCCTATCGCTGGGCGATATGGCGCACCCTATCAAATGTTACGGGGCATCCGTCTAGAAAGAGCTCCCCCTAACTCCCGAAATGAGATTTAAAAATCTCTCAAAAAATCACTTCTAAAAATTTCAGTTTCGCAGGCTGCGCTATGGACCCCTCCCCCCTCCCGAAAATGAGATTTAAAGAACCCTCTCAAAAAACTAGACCTCAAAATTTTAGTGGCACTGGCTGCGCCATGCCCCCACCCCTTCCGAAAATGAAATAAAAAACACTCTGAAAAAACCGGCCAATGGCGCAAGTTGCACCATGCCCCCTCCCCCTTTTTAGTAAGCACCCCTGTAGCAGTAAACTCAATTCTGGAAAAGCTCAGAAAATGAACTACTTGAGTAGTCGATTCAAACGTCTCGAGATCTCGATTTGAAACATCTCGAGATCTCGATTTGAAACATCTCGAGATCTCGATTAAAAACATCTCGACATCTCGATTCAAAAGATCTCGAGAAGTCAATCGCTCGAGTACTCGATTATAAAGATCTCGAGAAGTCAATCGCTCGAGTACTCGATTATAAAGATCTCGAGAAGTCAATCGCTCGAGTACTCGATTTCAAAGATCTCGAGAAGTCAATCGCTCGAGAACTCGATTCCAAAGATCTCGAGAAGCAAATCGCTCGAGTTCTCGATTTCAAAAGATCTCGATTATCAATTACTCGAGTGATCGACTTGAAAAGTGCTCGATTATCAATCACTCGATTATCAGAAGTACTCGATTCCCGAGATCTCGATTATCAAAAGATCTCGATTATGCCCATCACTACTGTCAACAGAATAACATAACTTTAAAATTAAAAAATAATATAATTTCAGTATTTGTACTTGAAAAAATAATTTGTTTATTAAGTTGTCATAGAACTCAAAAGAATTTGAAATAAAATTGTTTAAGCAATTGCAAAAAGACGCACTTAAAAATATGTAAACAAACGCTGATTGAACTGTCAATTTCATTGATTTACTTATGGATTTGAATACAAAATAATGCAAGATTTGAGCATTTAAATGATCACCGAAGATTTAAATTGCTCGAATCCTGTATAGAACATCAATGGAGTACTAAAAATGAAAATTACTGCAGATACATCAGTAAAAAAAAACATCCAGCAATGACACTTGTGAGCTAATATCTAGTGATTCAATGCACCAGATAGGAATACCAAAATTATGGTCTTGCATACCTGCCAACCCTTCCGGATTTCCCGGAAGTTTTACGGATTTTTATGTCCTTTTCCGTTTTTCCGGTTATGAGCAAAATCTTCCGGATTTTTCACGTTTTGTAGGAAAAATAATTATCTCGCCAATTTTGGCGCTAACGATACTTTTGTGGAACGCGGCACCGCGTTTTAGGCCAAGTAGCCAAGGAAAGGTTGCCGTAGGAGAATGGCACGAGAAGAAGTGAGGCAAGATTATGACGTCACGGAGTGATGCAGCGCATGACTTCATCGGGATCCAATCAAAGCAAGCGTCGCGCCTGGCAACTAGGGGCACAGTTTCGGCGCCAATTATCTTCTCATTCTCTCAATTCGAGCTGTTTTTGCTTCGTTCTTTTTTTAAGATGAGTACCAAATGTTATTTCCAAACTTTTAAAGAAAGCAATAAAAGTAATATTTACTAAACGAAAGTAATTTCAATTGATATGAAATTCATAACTAATATATTGTTAAATGTAAAGAGGGTAGGTGTCCTGTTTGATTTTATTTTGCGTTAAAATCTTGTGGATAAAAATAAAAAAATCTTCCGGATTTTTTTTCTCGGAGGTTGGCAGGTATGGTCTTGTTATGTGTAATTTAAAGACCGGTAACATTTAAAGACTAATTTTACAACATAACAAGCGAAATACATCAGAAAATGTTCTAAGCTTTAAAGATATTTAATAAAACACAACTGATTTTGAAATTATTCAGAGTGTGAATTTTGTAAGATGATTTGAAATGGGTAACATCATTAAAATACTACGAAGTACTTCCTCCAAATATACCCACATAGAGTTTAAAGGTAGATTAGGGTACAAAATAAGCATTGAAAACTACAATTTTATGAAACAATTTAATAAATACTTTGTCTCGATATGTTGTTCATCCATGTTGTTCTACGTGAGCTGTCACATGGGAATAGCTTAGAATTCCTTTTGGAACTACAGCATGGCACACAACAGTGTACCATTTTGTGATTTTAAGTCAAAAATTGATGAATAAAAATCAATAGAATTAATAATAACGATTTTAAAACTCGGGTTTTAACACACAAACAGCGCGCCAACTGACAAAAGTACAGTGAATAGCATTTGAAAAATACCGACAGGTGTCACACCTGTCGGTATTTTTCAAATTTGCGTGGTCATGGAAGATAGCTTATTGGATAGGTCATATCTATGTAAGTTGGTCTTGCTAAAAACAAAGGAGCAATTTTTGCATTTTTTGGGGGACGTGAAGGTCCAACCCTTCACACCTTCGTTGTTAAACCAGATTGAATTGACACAGCCCTAATTTAACATTAGTATGAAAAAATAAGAGATTAAAATGACAACAATCGTGGACTGATGTCTGTACATTGGAGCAGGATCAATGCATCGGTTTAGAGAGAAATTCTAAACCAATTTAACAATGGGATGCACACCGGTTTATGGCATCCTCCAGCCTTACTGCACATTAATTTAAATTTACACTTGGTCCATTTTTTTTTGTGTTAACATTTAATTTTTAATATTTCAGGTGGTTTTCGCATTTAATGAAAAGAAACTCAAATTTAAATCCCATATAGTTGACTTACATCGAGGAGAGCAATATGAACCTTCATTTTTGAAACTCAATCCTAAAGGTGAAGTTCCTGTTTTGAAGGATGGAGTTAAAATCATTCCAGATTCTCGCCGTATCATCGATTATGTTGAAGATAATTTTAGCAATGGTAAATTTTCCTTTTGTTCATGTTATGATTTTGCAAATTTGAAATATTAGAAAAGTCCTGGAACTTTAGAGAAAGATGAGCAAGTCCACCCTCCCATCTCCTGAGTAATAATTTTTGTATAGTACTTAGGACTAAAATGAGATTTTAGAAGGATGTTGGTCCGGTTTCCTGCTTTTATTTTTTTTAATCTAATCTAAGATTTAAATGAGCACTTTAAATTTATACTAAGGGTTATATTAAATATTTCTTTTAATCCCAGATTTTTTTTGTAAATTTTCAATTTATTAACAATTTTTAGATTTAAAAAAAATCAAATATTTTTTAGTAAATCAGGGGCAACATGCCAGAGATATGTTAATCTATCTCATGGCTGAGGCACATTGGAAAGCATTATGCAAACAACTTCTGTTTATGGTGAGCAGTTCTTTAGTATATTGTTCGCATTGCAGAAATGACATAATACAAATTTTGAGTAACCATAACTTAGCAAAAAATTTAACAATATATGCATGCTTTTTCTCTTTGTGAAATCACAACGTATTTACCCTTCATAAAGCAGAGCATATTGAAGTGCTAAAATTAATATAAATCCCTTTTTTTGAAAAAAAAATTGCAATGTTGTGGACACATGACGCAGAAAACCTTGCCATTTGAATGAGTCCTCACGCATATGGCAAATTCTCTGAATTTCAGTAATGGATTAGAATTTCCTTTATGCTACATGTTCAGTACATATTAATCTAAAGGAAATGATAAGTTTCTTTGCAAAAATAAAAGGATTTTGTTGAGAATTTTCCTAATTAAAAATGATCAGTGTGTTGCAAACATGACAAAAAGTTTACCTCTTGGTTTTCTGCTTCCTGTGACATTTTTCTTAGGCATACATAACTGATGCATTATAAACTTCTATATATAGCCTAAATATTTTACAATTTCTAATATTTAGACCTATTTTAATTTCTAATTACTTTAACGTTTAAACTTAGTTTTTATGAAATGTGGACATTTTAATATCTTTTAGCAAACAAAAATACAAATAGATATACAGTAGCCCCTTGTTATATTGCGCCTCATTATATCTCTCCTTTCTTCTGTCTCCCAAAATATTAAAGCCTAAAGTAAGAAAAAAAAACTTTGCTTTAAGTTTGAAACCATTTCTGAAAACATATTGTCTTGCTCAGAGAAGGTCTCTTTCTTCTTTATTTTGTCAATGAACAAAAAGAAGCTATTCTTCTGAATTCGCTGGAAAAGCAGCAGCAATTCCTGTCAGCCAAATGTACATACCCGTGTGGTGTTTTTCAGTTTAAGATAGTCTGTAAACTACTTGACATCATCTTTTGTATTGATACATTGCCTTTATAATGAGTGAGAGACATCAAGCAGGTGTCATACTAGCCCATGTAGAAGAGAACATATGCCCTTCTTTTAGTACAGAAAAGATTTGTGCTTGGTTGCACAAACTGGGATTTGCATCAAAGAAAAGAAGAATGATATGGACGAGCAAAAGAGTTTTCTGTAAACAATGTGGTTTCTTTTACTTTTCACATCCTTTCTACAGCAAGTCAAACAGATTAGAAAGTCTGTTGGGATTAAGAGGGTATTGGAATGCTCACTCTTATCTCACGGTAGCTCAGAAAGATAGTCTTCATTCGCCATTAATTTTTTTAAATTTTCTGACGGTGAAAATTTACTTAAATTTCAATTTTGTTTAAATTTTAATAGGTGTGATAGGACATTCGTGAACTAAATCGAAACAATTAGAAAATCATGTCAAAAAGAACAAATGCTAATTTACTAGTGTATTGTCTTATATTTTTAATGACCTCCCTTATATCGCGCTTCTGGATATATCGCTGTTTTTCTTTGTCCCCCGAAAAGCGTGATATAATGAGGGGTTACTGTAGCTACTAGTGATGAGCATAATCGAGTTCTCATAATCGAATCACTCGATTAATCAAGATCATTCAGAACACGATTACCACGAGTTCTCGATTATCAACTTTTCGAGTTCTCGATTATCACTTTCCGAGTTCTCGAGCGATGACTGCTTGAGTTCTCGATTGTCACTTTCCCAGTGATCGAGCTATCTCTCGCTTTGAACCTCTCGAGATGTCAATCACTCGACCAGTGTATTTTTGGATCGATTTGATAATCGAATGAACCTCTCAATATAGTTGACTTCTGACGGGGAGCCCACCTGGGGGAGGGGGGTCATGGCGCAGACTACACCATTGATACTTTTAGAAGGGGATGTTTTAAGGGGTATTTTTCTGATTTTTTCGGGGGCTCTTAGTTTTTTTTGGGGTGGGTCTCTGCGATATTGAGGGGGTGTGCCTTTGACCTCGCGGGGGGGGGGGGACACCCCTGCTTCTGTTGTGATTCAGTTGCAGGGGTGAATTCGTCAGTTAAGGGGGTCAGAGGGCTGACTTTGAAAAGTTAATGATTTTACTTATGAATGCGCATGGTTTTTGTTGTCTTCCGAAAAAAATTGCATTGAGGCCCTTTAACCCTTCTGTTGGGCTAAATGCCTTTATTTTTGGTTCTTGAAGGATTTCACCAATATTGTTTAAAAGAAAAATCATTTTGTGACTTACCTTTTGCCATTCCGAGAGAAAACTTTGCGCGAAGAATCCCATCCACCTGCCGCCAACACTCAAATGTCCGAGTTTGAATCGGAAGTGTTCGGAAAACATGCGGCATGCTATGATTGGTTGTTGTCATTCGGCAGATGTCGGTAAACTTCCGAAAGAGCACGTGTCAATGACGTGATGAAATCATGTTGAGGTGTTAAGTGCTGAATGCCAAATTAAATAAGAATTGTGCAACCGGCAAGCTGTGTTTTCTTCGGGTTGTGTTGTTTTGGCAATATGCAAATTAGGTAACGTCACATTGTTTCTGGAAAGGCCGAATCTGGCTATAAATACGCAGACCGGCAGGAGCTCGATCGCTTGGCCTTCGCTTCGTTCTTTACTTCTACTCGTCTCCTCGTCTTGTGTTGTCTGTGTCCCGTGAACGTGTTCGTCAAATGTCATCCTAAAATTTTGCTATTGGCCTCTTGGTGAGGTCTGGTTTTTCCTGGAAAAGCACTGATGATGTTTTGAGTTTGAAACCCGCGTGTTGTGATGACGTCTACAAAAGCAAAGAGTTCTAAGTTTCCCTGATGTGGGTCTTTTGTTCTCCTGCGGAAGAAAATCGCGTCCATCCCTGGCATACCTTTCCTTGATGTGGTGAACTGTGGCTCACGCGGTGTGAATCGACCTGCCTGCAATTCGTGGAAATTGCCATGCTGTCCAACAACCGGTGAGACGTCACCTTGGAACACCAACAGGACTTTTTATCCATGCATGGACCCATTGTAAGATCTTTTTTCTAATTTTTCCCGGGGAACAAATCATTGTGTTGTAACCAATTTTCAATATGTGTCAAATAAATGTTTTTCAGTGTAAAGAATGATTCATGTTTTATTTTCTCCGGGCAGACCACTACCTCAAATTTTTAGTTGGAAATGAGTTGCCTAATTTTCAGCTTAGCTGTAGGCCATAAACCTCAAATTATATCCAACAGGTGGTAGCAGAGTCGTGTGGTTGACCTGCCCGGAGAGAATTGAATCATTTCTTTATTATGGAGAAAGATTATAGAAACGTTGAGAGGTTGGGCTCCCATAATTGGGCTACCTGGTCCAAAGATATAAAAATGGTGCTCATAGAAAGGGATTTATGGGAGATTACCCAAAAGAAACCAGAAGGGGAGTTAACTAGTGCTGACAGAAAAAGATGTGGCCAAGCTTTAGCCATCATCTATTTAAACTTGGAAAAAGATACAAAAAGGTTAATTGATAATTTGGAAGATCCTAATGAAGCCTGGAAAGCCCTTAAGGCAAATTTTGAACCCCCATCTTTGGCCAGAGTAGCCGCATTGTGGGAATCCTACTTTTCTTGCAAAATGCAAGAAGGTGAAACGGTGGGATTGTTCGCTGCAAGGTTGGGGGGAATTTTTAACCAATTAGTCGAAAATGGATATATTATGGAAGAAAAACTCAGAACTTTTCAATTGATACGGTATCTACCTCCTAGTTTCAGCAGCATTGTTCAAGCCATCTACAGATGGGAAGGAGAGAAATTTACTTTCTCGAAAGTAAAAGATGAACTACTAGCTGAGGAAGGTAGGATTAGGTATTTGGCCGAAGAGCCTAATATAGAAAATTCGGAAATGTTTTCAAAACCCGGAAACTCCGGAATGGCAAATGGTAGGAGTAAATTTCTTGCTAAAAATAAAGTTTGTTACATTTGCAAAAAGAAAGGGCATATTGCGTCGAAGTGTTGGAGCCGTAATAAAGTAAAACAGGATAGGAATTTTAAATTTCAAACCAAAGAAGACCCTCAGGCAGGAATGTTTTGTTCAGTAAATGAAATTTCTGCAAACACTACCTACCCAAAATGTGAGGATACATGGCTATTGGATAGCGGCAGCACATCTCATTTTTGTAGAGATAAATCGTTATTTGCCGAGCTAGAGCCTGTACAAAACACACAAATGGAGGTAGCTGTAGGAAATGTGAAGAGCCAGGTAGAGGGCATTGGGAAAGTGATTTTTAGAATTGAATCAGATGGAAAATTAGTTACCATCACATTGAATAACGTTTTCTATGCTCCAACACTGCGACGCAACCTAATTTCTGGTTCTTGTATAGATAGACAGGGCTATAAGCTCAAATGGTTGCCCGGAAAGATCTGTGTCTTTAATCAAGAAAATGTTAAATTATTTACAGCAAATTTAATAAATAAACTTTATCATGTTAAACCAAATTTTTATATTGATTGTGAAAATGTTAATTATACCAAAGTCTTTAAGACCAAGGACCCGTCTGAAGGGGCCAATATGGTCAGTATTGATATGGAGAAATGGCATAGGAGATTTTGCCATATAAATATGGAAAGTATCACCAAAACGAGTAAACTTGGTGCAGTCCAAGGACTGGAGATTAAGAAGGGGCAAAAACCCAATTGTGACCCTTGTCAATTAGGAAAAATGAGGAAGTGCTCGTTCAAATCTATGCCAGAAAGGCGTACTAATTCTGCACTTCAATTGCTCTACATGGACCTGATGGGACCCCTTCAGACCGAGTCCTTGGGGGGAAAGAAATATATTTTTATAATTATAGATGATTTCTCAAGAAAGTCATATGTTTTCTTTTTAAGAAACAAAAATGAGGCATTTAATGTTTTTGTAAATTTTCAAAAAAGGACTGAAAGATTCCTGAATTTAAAAATTTTGGCTATCCGTTCCGATAATGGAACAGAATTTGTTAACAAAGATTTTGAAAACTATCTCACCAATCAGGGAATAAAAATAGAGCGGACCAATTCCTACACCCCGCAAATGAACGGGGTAGTAGAAAGGTATAATTTAACCATAATGAATGGTGTGAGGTCTATGCTCAAGGATTCTGGATTGGGGGATGAGTTTTGGGCTGAAGCCGCTCTTTGTTTCAACTATGTAAGGAATCGGACGGTAATAGGAAATATGGACAAGACCCCATTCGAACTGTTTTCTGGACGTAAACCCTCAGTGAGGCACCTACGTATTTTTGGGTGTATTGCCTATGTAGGTCAGCCTAGGTCCAAACTAAAAAAGTTAGATATGAGGGCTACCAAGGGGATCATGGTCGGATATGCCTTACGTACCAAAGGGTACAGAATCTGGGATCCTGAAACCAGAACAGTCACAGAAACTATTAACGTAAAGTTTAATGAAAATGAAAGATGGGGGGAATTAAAAGTCCAAAATAAAAATGAGAGAAAATTCAACTTTATCAGGCCTATAAGTGAAGTTCAACTTGAACAGGAAATCCAGGAGAGCGTTGAGCAAACTCCCTGTGAAAAGATTAAATGGGTTAGAGAAGCCAAAAAGAGAAAGACCGGGGATAGGACTGATATTTATTATACAATTGCTGGTAAAAATAAAGTAAGATTAAATTCATTAAAACAGGTTCTAAAATATTGTAGTGAAAATAAAATAGAGTATAAACCAAAACTTTTTGACTTTTCATCTAAAAATCCAACAGTAGGGGAAATCTGTGACGACAGTGAAAGTTCGGGAGAAAGTGAAGAAGCAAGTTTGGTAGAAATTTTTATACCGAATTCGTATAGGCAATGTATGGCTACCCCCGAGGTGGACAACTGGAAACTGGCCATGGAGTCTGAATTGGATGTCATTAACCAAAGAGAGGTGTGGGACCTTGTACCCCCACCAGAGGGGAAACCAATTTTGGGAAACAGGTGGGTCTACGACCTCAAGGTAAATGACAAGGGTGAAATTGTAAGATACAAGGCCAGATTAGTTGTGAGGGGGGACCGTCAGTCAATTGAGTCATATTCTGAAGTTTTCAGTCCAGTAATTGAGTTTTCACTTGTAAGAGTTTTCTTTTCTATTTTTATATGTCTTTTAAAATGGTGTCACTCACAAATTGATGTAAAAAATGCTTACCTGTATGCTGATTTAGAGGAACAAATCTACATGAGACAACCAGAGGGTTTTGTCAGTAAAAGCCACCCTAATTTTGTCTGTAAATTGAAGAAGTCTCTCTATGGACTACACCAGTCCGGAAGAAACTGGTTCTTAGAAATAGACAGTGTTCTTCGTGGTTTTGGTTTTCAAAAATTAAAAGGATGTAATTGTGTATACCATAGAGACAAAAATACTTTTCTTCTTATTTATGTAGATGATATAATAATTCTAGCAAAAAATGAAAATTTAATTAAAAAGGTAATCAATGAAATTAAAAGTATGTATGATATTAAAGAAATGGGGAAAACCAGAAAGCTCCTGGGGATTGAATTTGTGGAAGATAAAAATAATCTTTTCATTCACCAAAGCTCTTATATTTCGAAGGTCTTGGAGTTATTCTCTGATTACTATGTGCCAAATTCAACCCTCCCAATCTCAAAGGGTACAGTTTTGTCGAAGGACGACTGCCCGAAAACTGAGGAAGAAAAAAGGGAAGCAGAAAAGCTCCCATACAGAAATTTGTTGGGTTGTATGGCATACATAGCGGGGAAGACCCGACCTGACATTTCGTATGCGGTGAATATTTTTTCCCAATTTCAAGCAAATCCCGGAAGAAAGCATTGGGATTTTCTATTAAGATTGCTAGGGTATTTAAAGCATACAATATCATACAAACTAAATTTAAGTTCAATCAATAGTGTAAATCTACGGGGATTTTCAGACTCCGATTACGCCGCTAATCGGGAGGATAGGGTCTCAATGGGAGGATCAATTTTGTGTATTGATCGGGTCCCAATTAATTGGAGGACATTTAAACATAAATGTGTTGCGTTATCCACAATGGAAGCAGAATATATTTCACTTGGTGAAACTGCAAAAGAAATGGTCTGGCTGAAGAGGATAATCACAGAAATAAGTGAATTAAATATTGAAAACCTCCAGCTTAGAGATACAATTATTTATTGTGATAACACTGCAACAATTGATTTTTCTAAGTCTCCCATTGAGAATTCCCGTACAAAACACATTGATGTAAGGTACCATTTTTTAAGAAATTTAATTGAGCAAAAGATTTTTTTAATTAAATATGTGAGGACAAATATAAACATCGCGGATATTTTCACTAAACCCCTATCTAAGAATTGTTTAAATAAACTTTGTAAAATTATATTTAATTGGGATTAAATGAGGGGGGCGTATCAAATTTTTGAACTGTTTTTCAAATGTATCTTTTGTAAATATAATATGAATGTAGTTAAATGTTTTTAATGTATATAATGTGTTTTTTTGATGAAATTCCTTCAAGAGGGGGGAACTTGTTGGGCTAAATGCCTTTATTTTTGGTTCTTGAAGGATTTCACCAATATTGTTTAAAAGAAAAATCATTTTGTGACTTACCTTTTGCCATTCCGAGAGAAAACTTTGCGCGAAGAATCCCATCCACCTGCCGCCAACACTCAAATGTCCGAGTTTGAATCGGAAGTGTTCGGAAAACATGCGGCATGCTATGATTGGTTGTTGTCATTCGGCAGATGTCGGTAAACTTCCGAAAGAGCACGTGTCAATGACGTGATGAAATCATGTTGAGGTGTTAAGTGCTGAATGCCAAATTAAATAAGAATTGTGCAACCGGCAAGCTGTGTTTTCTTCGGGTTGTGTTGTTTTGGCAATATGCAAATTAGGTAACGTCACATTGTTTCTGGAAAGGCCGAATCTGGCTATAAATACGCAGACCGGCAGGAGCTCGATCGCTTGGCCTTCGCTTCGTTCTTTACTTCTACTCGTCTCCTCGTCTTGTGTTGTCTGTGTCCCGTGAACGTGTTCGTCAAATGTCATCCTAAAATTTTGCTATTGGCCTCTTGGTGAGGTCTGGTTTTTCCTGGAAAAGCACTGATGATGTTTTGAGTTTGAAACCCGCGTGTTGTGATGACGTCTACAAAAGCAAAGAGTTCTAAGTTTCCCTGATGTGGGTCTTTTGTTCTCCTGCGGAAGAAAATCGCGTCCATCCCTGGCATACCTTTCCTTGATGTGGTGAACTGTGGCTCACGCGGTGTGAATCGATCTGCCTGCAATTCGTGGAAATTGCCATGCTGTCCAACAACCGGTGAGACGTCACCTTGGAACACCAACAGGACTTTTTATCCATGCATGGACCCATTGTAAGATCTTTTTTCTAATTTTTCCCGGGTAACAAATCATTGTGTTGTAACCAATTTTCAATATGTGTCAAATAAATGTTTTTCAGTGTAAAGAATGATTCATGTTTTATTTTCTCCGGGCAGACCACTACCTCAAATTTTTAGTTGGAAATGAGTTGCCTAATTTTCAGCTTAGCTGTAGGCCATAAACCTCAAATTATATCCAACACCTTCTCCCAGAAAAATTTGAAGTGACGGGCTGCGCCGAGGTGCCCTCAGGGAAGGTGGGGTATGGTGCAGACTGCGCCATTGAAATTCTTAATGGACGTTAGTCTTTTTTAGGGAGTATCCTTCTTGGGGGGGGGGGGGGGTTCCCTAATTTTAAAAGGTGTGCCAGGATTTGAGGAATAGATACCCTTGCGATCTAAATGGTGTTATGATCAAATAATTGCCTCTCGGACGTTTCATTCAAATAGTTTTATAATTGAGTGTATGCTGTCGAATGCTTGATTATCAAATGATTCTTTGGGATGCTTTGGTAGTTTAATGATATGGTTTGAGTGAAAGGTGTTAATGAATGAACACATGGACGGGTCTGTGGGAGAAATGTGTTGTGTGTCCCAGTGGTGAGAGTAAAGGTTGGGGGTGCTAATAAGGTTCTAACTTGAGAAGCATTAAAATTAAAATTATATTTCAGATAAAAAGGAGGAATACTTAAGTTGGAAACCTGATAGGACGTCTACCCCCTTACGTCCACCTTCAACTATAATACTATTGGGTAATGATAAAAGTTTAACAGGCAATAAAGAACGTTTTAGAGCTCAAATATACAGATTACTGCAGACACGTGTTTCGGGGTTTTAAAGAACCCTTTTTTAAACTCAAAATAGTGAGAGTGTGAATGTAAAGACATTACTGGATGCCTTTACATGCAAAAGCTTACTATTTTGTTGAAAAAATGGTTTCCATAAAACCCCAAAACAAGTTTCTACAGTACTCTGTATATTAGGGCTACAAAACGTTTGTTATTTCATGTTTAGGCACAAAGCTATTTGATTATTTTTTAATGAAATAAGTGGTTTACTTCTCGTGTAATTCATTTCGTATGGGTGCAAATAAGGAGGGAGGGAGAGGGGGGGAGTTTTGACGCAAACTGTGGGATTGTAATTTTTAGGGAATTTTGTCTTTCGGGGGTATTGCTCTTGTGAGAGAGTTTCATAGGTGGTGCGCCTTCACTGTTAGGATTTGGAATGATATTAAATGATTGCTTCTCGTTTGTTTTATTCAAATGGCATTATAGTTAAATGTTTGGCATCGAATTTTCGATAATCGAGAGATTTCTAAATAATCGAACGAATATTGTTAATTATCATACGAGCAGATTTATGGAAAGGCATGGGTTGTGTGATCTGGTGATGAAATCTTGAAACAAAGGCTAGAGAAACGCTTATCATACTGTTTTGAACTGGTCAGTTATTAAGATCAAATATATACAATTTTAATTAAAAATTGAGGGATGATGTGAATATAGGCGGGTTTCGGGCGACACTTGGTTAGAACTTGAGACTTGTTTAAATTAGAAATATATTTAAACTGAAAAGTAGGAACACTTTAGCAAAAAATCAAAGGGGACACCCTCCCCCCTACATCCTCATCAGCTGCACCCCTGTGAAATTAAACAAATCTCTAATGTGGTTTACTTTTCGAGTGATTCATTCGCAGAGGTGCCCACGGGGGGAAAACGGTTAGGCACAGACCATTGGTCAACTAAAAGTACAGCAATCCGCTGTCTTTCTTAAAAAATAATTTTGGGAGTTAACATTGAAGTCACATGAGGCAATGTAGGATCAAGGATCATAATTATGCTTTGATGGAATTTTAGAAAATAATGCGGCCTGATACATATTTTTAGAACTTAAAAATTTTGAATTTAAGGAGTTTCTACTGAGGGTGATATTATTGGTCGAGCAAATGCAATGTATGATAAGTCATGTTCCCAACCTTATAGAGATAACTAACTTAAATTATTTAAAAAAAAAAAAACATCAATTATAATTTTCTTTTACACATGGCTATAACATATGCAACATTCGGACTGCATCTGTACAGTGCGTGAGCTCTATCTTTCTCCCCAAAACCAGTTTTCAATCGGTATTGCCATGACAGCAAGCCTTATTGTAAGGGACTCGTCACTGTAACTAGAAGCCAGATATCTGATGGCTCTGACGTCCGTAGAGTTGGGAGTCGCATTTCATTGGTCTTCACGAGATGGGCGCGCTCTCGCTATTGGGTAAGAGTATCGACATGCGCTTTACTCGCGTTCGAATGTATGAATGCTTCCCCCTGTTTGGAAAATGTAAGTGTGTCCGCTTTACGTGGTGAACGTGATGTGCGAATGCTGTTTGAATGTTGCTATAGTAAATAGGTAGAAAAATGACAATGTACCAATTAATTGCAATACTGCTACAAAAAGTTGAAAATTTTAAATTAAAAAGACAACATTTTCTTCTACAAGCACCTGATATTAAAAAACCAAAGCTAATTATGCACTTTTTATGCATTTTTTAGTCATCAATTAAAGGAACAGTATTTGCTTTAAATTTTATTAGAAACATTAAATGTTGTTGCACCAGAACAAAAATATTATGTTTGTTGTTTCCGCAACTATGTGGATATAACCAATTTCGAAATAGAAGAAATACAAGTTTAAAGAAAATTTACTAATTAATTGCAGCACACCAGTAAAAATTTGAACTTTTTTTATTGAAATAGTAACATTTTCTTCTGAATGTACCCCATATTAAAGAATAAAAGATAAATATGCAGTTTTTTAAAAAAATTCATCAATAAAACAAATACAGTATTTACTTTAATGTGTCATGTTTTACTATAAAAATTGAAGGTTGTGACAAAAAAAAGTTTTTTTTTTTGTTTGTGCTGTTTGCAACTTTTAAACTCTTTTTTTAATTTTTTGTTTTAAATTTAGAGATTTCTTTCATTTTTTTTTTGACAAAAATATTTTTATGTTCAAAAAATACATTTAATTTCCTTTAATATATTTTTGAAGTATATCAGGCTTTTTTTTTATGAAATAAGTTTAAAGATCAATATAACATATTAAATTAATTTTAATTGTTAAAATGTTTAATTAAAAAATTGTAACTAACTAAATTGCAAACTAACATCTGTGTTTAATTTCATTAGTTAGTTTTTAAACAGTATTTAATATTTCGTATGGTGTAAAACTTCAAAAATCTTCTTCATAGTTTTTGAAAATTTCACACTGTCTTAAGAAAATTTTACTTGAATCCACTATCACCCCTGCACAAAGTGTTTCTTGCAGATATACAATCAAGGTGTTTCAAACTTCAGATGATGCTTTTGAAAATATTGATTTTATGAGTGACAAAAGTTGGAAAACATTTGCATGGGAAATCTTTGCAGGAGTCTCGAGTGATCTTGTGGGATTTTGCTCTCAATGCTACAGTATTAAACTTGCTAAATTACATGCAGGATTTCGGGATCAGAAACCTTAGAGCTATGGTTCTATATTATAATTTTGAGTCATTATATGAAAATATACTTATTTACTAATTGTTGAATATTTAAATTTCTTCACATTTGGTTGCCGAATAATAAAGTATTCGGACTGAACCTAACATTCAGTTTGTCTGACAAATATACATTTTTTCAAATACCAACCAAATATTCAGTTCATCTCTAATAATTACTTTTTATTTTCAGGCAATACTCCTCGTCTTATTCCAGAAAAAGGCAGTCCACAATTTCAAACAATGGAACGTATGCGAGATTTATTAGATAATATTCCAAATGAGCTCATAACTTTTGGTTGCCTTTTAAATCCAGAGCTGACGGGGAAGATCAGAATGTCACCACAGGAAATCAAATTCCGTCAAGGTATTGCATATATCTTTTCTTAAAATACACATTGCTTAAATATTTTGAATGACATGTTGAACAGTTATATTTTTGAACTTTAAAATGCATTAAGTTGTGTGATTTGTGTTTTCATGTATGGTTGATCAAATATTTATGGTCCCACCAAATATGTTGTTTTTTGTGTTTACTATGGTTTTTACAGGCAAAAACCCAAACCTGCCAACACTGTTGGAAATACTGGTGTTCAAAGAATTTTAACCATTTCTGGAGCTCTATCAGTCACAATAATGTACAAACTACCATATATGAGGCAGTGAGAATCAAAGGGATGTAAGTGGCAAAATTAAAAATTTAGAGATAACCAGCACAAATGGTAAGTGAACTTCTCTTCTGTCTTGGGGCAAGAGATGGTCCTCTGTCTTGAGCTCCAGTAGATGCTCTTATACAGCATAATTTAGAAAAACTTTTCAATGAAAGTCTACCGAGGGCCTAACTTTAAATGTGTTTTACTCAAAATTTGAAAATGTCCACTTACATCCCTTTGCTTCTTACTGCGTCATATGTGATGTTTCAATTCATGAGAGTGTCAAATATTTTTGAATTTGAAAAAAAATCAACTTGAACAATTCCAGCTTCTACACGACTTTGAATACCAATGAGTTCACCACCATACTTCTTGGAGAAATTTCCAGAAAAGAAATATGCTTCAGAATAGCAATTCAGAAGAGAAATACACTTAGGGAATTACACTGTACTGGAAAAGAAATTTATGACATAAAAAAAAAAATGTATGTTAAATTCATTTTGAATTTTCTGACAAGAAAAATCAGGGATTCATAATTTATGCTAGTTTGTAGTAAAGTGTTACATTAAGAGTTTATTTCAAACAGCAATTGTTCACTTCTTTTGCCCCAAGAAAGAATTAGCTGCTCTTAAAAGCCGTAAAAGAATATGAAATATATACTAATATGTCCAAAATTATTTTTACATGCGTAAATTTACAGATTTCTCAGAATCTGGGAAATTGTGATTTCTTGTGGAATATTATATAGCACTATGACACATATATAACAAAGGGAAAAAAGTAAGGGCATTGCACATAATATAAAATTGTAGCTTGAAACATGAAAAATCGTAATAAAATGTGGAAAAACAATCTTAGAAAAAAAGAACGCAGAACAGAATTAAGCCTTACAATTTTAGTACGGAATATAATCTCCCCTGACTTGTACACACATATCACAACGTGTTTTCATGCTGGCAGTAATGTTAATTAGTTTGGGGGAAAATTCCGAAATTACACACCGTCTTCAGAAAATTTTACTTGAGTTTACTTGCACACCTGCTCTTAACATAGGTTTGCATTATTTTGCACCAAATAATACAATTAGGTTTTTTAAAACCTTGAATATGCTTTCAATGTTTCTAAAAAAAAAAGTGACCAAATGGAAAGTTGGTGAATCTCTCATGAAAAGGAATGCAATTTTTTTGTTCATTAAGAGCTGTAAATTATATAGCAAAGTATGGATTGGCAGTTATGGAAGAATACAATAAACCAGAACTGCAGAAGGCTGATTTTAAACTGAAGGTTCGAGATTCAAAGCTTTAAAATTAGTAGAGTCTGACTCTGTCATTTTCGCTTTGTCTCTGCATTTCTACCCTGACTGAGGAATCAAAGTCACTAGAATTCTAAGAGTCAGAGTCGATCATTTTCCATCTAACTCTGCAAACTTCATGCAAAAATTCCAATCTTTTCCAGAAAGCTTTTATCTGTTGTAGTAACCCTTAAAATTAGTCTGAAAAATCTGAAAGTATTACAGTAGTCCTTTTTCATAGACTAAATCAAAGCAATGGGGTGTCCCATTAAAAATATAATTAAAAAAAAAAAACTTTCATATAAGCACTACCCTACTGTACATGTTTTAATACCTGTTTGGTACCTTTTGTTAAGCATATTAGACATTGAGAAGCAAAGAAATGTAAGTGCAAAAATTAAAAAATTGGAGATAATTCTCTAAAATGATAGAAGAACCTTTCCTCTGTTTTTGGACAAGAGATTGCATTTGTAGCCATGGTAAGTGCTACTATACTGTCTAACCATCGATTACATGGAAAGTCTTATATCCGGTTTATAGGCGGAAATGGACGTATCTGTTAGTTTACAGGGATGTTAGTTGGTTTGTTTTAGATGTGCACTTTTGCCTCTCAATAATTTGACCTTAGTTTTGTAAAAATGAAAATTTGCTTACAGCAACATTTTTTAAATCTAAAGTACATTCGATCCATATTCTCACGGCAAAAATTAATTGATTTCTTTATTCACAGCAAAGTTTTTAGCTTACCATTTTGCTTTTACGTTCCTGAATGAAATGAAAATATTTTATTTTCTTTTTGTTGTTTCCATGGTAACTACTTTTGTTTCCCCTTATTTTATTTTTTAGAATGCAATAAATGAATAAGGTACTAGTGACATTATGAAACGCATGCATAAAATCTCATCGTTATTTTCCCTTCTCCCCTGCTAGTTTCATTCAGATGGAATCTTCTTTACTTGGCAGATTGCCATATTACATGCAATCCGTGGTCAAACAGTACAAGGTGATTTTG
Organism: Uloborus diversus; assembly: GCF_026930045.1. Taxonomy (NCBI): domain Eukaryota; kingdom Metazoa; phylum Arthropoda; class Arachnida; order Araneae; family Uloboridae; genus Uloborus; species Uloborus diversus. The sequence goes on along the minus strand of NC_072734.1, from coordinate 49,262,992 downwards.
AAAAAAGTTTCAATGAAAGCCTACCTAGAATGTGAACTTTAAATGTGTTTTACTCAAAACTTTAAAAAGTCCACTTACATCCCTTCGCTTCTCACGACCTCATATGATCATGAATATACCTTTTTTAAAAAGTAATAAGTATTTTTTGAATTGATTTGGGCAAGATATGTTAAATTATCAATAAAATAAAATTCTGTCTTTTGTGTTATAGGTTTTTATGCATCTCATCTTAGCCTTCTTAATGAGTTTTCTGAAAAGCATAATGACTTCAAAGATTACTATCTTGTTAAGAAAAACAGCTTGGAAAAAAGGCGCAATGCTGCTTTAGACAAAAATGAAGTTGAAAAGGGTCTTTTAGATCTCGAATATGCTTTGAAAGAAGTAGAGAAACTGTTATCCACCCATGATAAAGGTATGGATTTTTTTTCCCCTGTATCAAAAACTTATACCCTTCTGTTGTGTTTTATGAAGTTCTCCAAAGTACCAGTAAGAGTGAATTTGGATATTTATACATGCTATTGATTTTTGTTTTGAAAGAACTAAAATATCACTTTACACTATCGCCCACAATTATGTTTTCCTATACTATAACTAGTATGTTGTGGCCATCACGAAACTTTATTCTATATTTTTCCTTTTTCTGGTCCCTCCCCATGCTTGACAAGGAAGCAATATTCCTAACAAAAACAAAATTACACATGCAAAAACTTGACAACCATCCCAATGTCTGAATTACTGTAAAAGCAAAGCAAAGAGCGAAAATTGAAAGTTATTTTAAAAGCCTTGCTTGAAATAATTACAAATATTTTATTTATTAACAAACATAAGATGGCAACAGTTAAAAATTTTAAATCATTGAGATAATATTTCTGATCATTTCCATACAATTAAAATCACAAGAAATACGCAGATGACAATCTATTACGACTTATCTTTCTTATTGTTGCATTAATAAAGCTATTTTTATTCGCAAAAAAAAAAAAAAAAATCAACACATCTTGGAGCGATTGGAGTCAAAATTGAACCAAAGCCTGTTTACGTATGGATTCACATATATTCCAAATTTCAGCCAGAACGTAGCATTACTTCTTGAGATAGGGTACTCACAATGGAAAAAAAGAACGGGCGATTGCGCTACCCCCCTTTTTAGCTGTTGACACCAAAATAAAATCGGCTCTTATACCCACTAAGGGCTACTTGGGAAAAAATTTTTGTTTGATTCCGTTCGTTATTTCTTGAGATACAGCAGTCACAATTGACGACAAAAAACGTTCTATAACTCAACCCCCGTTTGAGCTATTGACACCAAAATTGAATCAGCACCTGCTCCTGTTAGGGGCAACATGTGGACCAAGTTTTGTTCGATTCCGCCAGTTACTTCCTGAGGAATAGCAAGCATGCGTTACTCAAAAAACGTCCCATTGCTCCACCCCCCTTAGAGGAATTCGCGCCAAAAACCAATGGGCACAAGTTCACATAGGGGCACATATGTGTACCAAATTTTGTTCAATTTCATACGGTAGTTTTTGCTGTAGAGCGGCCACAAAAAACTGGTCACACACAGACGTGACACACACACATACACACACACAGACAGACAGACATTTTCCAAAAATAGTCGAAATGGACTCAGCACACCTCAAAACTTTCGAATCTGTCAAAATTCGAAATTCGAAAATTTGCACGAATCCAATACTTTCTTCTATATATTAGATATAGAAGAAAGTAAAAAGGAGGTTGGTGCTTTGAAAGGATGTTTTAAGGTATTATTTTTAAATTAAGGTGTGGCTTAAATTATGCCGTCATGCACATGCACATTATTATTGTATGTGCCTGAAGGACATTATTGCTTTTGAGGCTTTTCTGTTTTCTCTGTTTCAAAGTTTCTCTTTTTCTGTATCTAAATTCTTTTTCTTCCAGTTGGTTTAGTTCCGTCTTTAGTACTACCCGTAGTTTTACCTCCCTGCAAATTTAAAACACTAAGCAAAATGTGTTTTACTGACAACATGGCAATACTTACAAATTCGCATTTTTTTATTTGCAAATTTGTTTGATTTAAGGTTGTTGACTCTTTTTGAAATGAAAACTTCGTTAGTCGCGTTGAGCAGTTTTGATGTGGGGGAAAAACCTTTTACTTTGCAACACTATCACAGACATTTGGAATACAGCGCATGCTTGGCTTCTCTTAGTTCCTTTATTACGGAATTTTTGTTGGGAACCCCAGTAGTACTGTTAGCAGCAGGTGAGTCTCAAATTCAGATTCCTGGATAAGTAATCTCAAGTAGCGTGAGTTTGATTCTCACCCGGGTCAGTGCATTTCTTCTCAAGAAGAAAAAAAAAAACTAAGCTTTGAACACATCTTTAGATGCGTTGGGCAATTTTTTGAGATGTGAAAAACAATGTTTTTGAAATTGGTGATACATGTATTAGTCGTAGCGACTCTGCAAATGAACAGCTAATTGTAATGGTTGCTGTTTATATTTCACCGCCTAAGCCTAGAAAAAAATAAAAGAATTTTTGAATGAAAATTTCTTTTTTCCAAAGACACTTCTGATTTACTTCAAAATAAAATTGAAATAGTCTTGGATGATTTGCCAATGATTTTGAGTAGAGATTTCAACATCAACTTTGCACATAATAAGAATCTACCATTAATTTAATTTTTAAATAGATATTTAATTTAATGATGTACAATGATCATAATCTTACCGTAAAAGAGATATAAAACTACAATCGATGCAGTCTTTATAAGATATTTAAATAAATTTGAATCATAATTGTTTAATTCCTATTTTAGGTTTATACCTGTAGGTTTATACCGATAGTATCAGTTTTGGAGTATAATGATTATAATAAAAGTGCTCAAAGTGTAAAAAAGATCATAATTTAAAAAAAAAAGGATTATTTTGATTTAAATCAGATTAATTTTTATTTAAATCGTATTTTTTTTTTGAAAAGGCTTTAGAAATTTTCATAATTGGTTGATTTATACTGTTAAATATAATTAAACTTAGTCAATGTTTTAAAAATTTAAAAACAATTAAATTTCAAATTTCACGTCACCAAAACATTTTTATATGATGCAAGACCAGTTTAATACAGCTGCATATGATTTAAATTAAACTTAAAATATATTGCATACTTAAACACATATGCATAAAAACATGGCAAACAAATCGGCATTTGTTTTTTGCTAAATATCTTTTCATCTATAAACTCACTTTTTTTTCGAAAGAAACTCCAAATTATCTGTCATGTCTCAAAATTCAAATTTCCCAGCATGCTGGTCAATCTCACAACATGTCGGCTAAAGAAGGATAATACAGTAATTTTGAGTATGTGGAAAGATCAGTATGCACATTGTTTATTATTTTTATACATGGAAAATTGAATAACACAAACTAAGAGTTTATTTTCAAATATTTCCTATATTTGCATCAATATTGTTTTTATAAACAAACTGAAATAGACCATACCAAAATGTATAGAATTGATACTCGGATTGCTGATAAATGTGAAAACTAGACCGTAGCTGATATTTTGAATTTACAAATTATAAAATCTTAATTTTTGAAACTATAATTAATTTTAAATGAAAATTAAACACACAACACACCAAATTGATTTTGTAGTTTTAAGTTTTTTTCCTGTCGGCAGTCCCATGACTGCCTAATATTTTTTCCCCTTGTAAATCCTTTCATGCCAATCAACTTCTCACTGCTAACAATGAGACTAGAATACAGAAACAATATTTACATAAAAATTCATATGTACTTCCCTGATTAAAAAAAAAAAAAATGTTGGAACAATATTTCCTAAGTCAATCATTATCGGGGCACTCAAGCTTGTTGTAATAGTAATAAAATATGATTTGATATTTGTCTGAGATATCTTTCAAACCTACAAACTTTTCTCCCTCTCAAAACTTTAATTTCTGCATATTTTTTTACAGAAAAGAAGTCATGGCTTTGTTGTGAAAAATTTACTATTGCTGACATTAGTCTCTGTGTTTTGCTGAACAGAATGAAATTACTGGGATTATGTGATAAATATTTTAAGGATAATCAATTTTCTAACCTGCAAGAGTACTTTAAGCGAGCTCAACAGCGTGATTCCTTTAGAAGAACAATGAATCAAACTTCAAGTCTTCTGAAACCATTTTCTTGTTTAGACACGAAAGATCAAGTTTTAGTGACAATTGGTGGTGTTGCCATTGTTCTTTGTGCTGCTGGTGTTGCTGCATTCCTTATTCAACGCAAGAAATGATTCATATATTTTTGTAATTCAATTCCTTTGGATACAATAAAAGTAGGTGATTGTTAGATTCATATGAAAGTTATCATTGCATTTTGTTACTGAAGTTCAGCCGGCATGGTTACTTACGTACGTTATTTTTTTATGTATCGACAAAGGTGATACATATCTGTAATATTTTTTGTAGATCTGTTGATGTAATTCTGCATTTACAGAGAGACTGTATGTGCTGGCTGTTCAAATACTAAAATAAACAATTTATTATTGTTAAATGTTCGCCTTTTTTTTTCTGGAATCATACATACCATTTCTCAAAGTTTTTTTTTGAGAATGTCATAGCTTTGTTTACTTCATCAAACTTCAAAAGTATGGTATCATTTTAAAGATTTTTTCCCAAAAATTTTGACAAAAAATAAACTAACACTTTGCATTTTGTCTGCTTAATAAAACTAGGTGGATTCATTCGGTTCAAGTGTAAATTTCTGTTTGCATTTTAACAAGGGAGAGAGAGATAGCTCAATCGGTAGAAGGATAAATTTTCAACTAAATGGCCCAAGGATCGAATCTTCAGGAGATCCGCCATGGTAGGATTTTTGAAGAAAGAATGTTGCATATAACACCTAAGACGTTAAAATCAAAGCAACACACTACCTTCGTTTTCACATGTCTAGCACTTTCAGTTTTATGTATTTTAAAGTCATCATCTCAACTAGTTCATGAGTAATTTTCAACGAAGCGAATAGATTAATTTTTTCACTTAGTGTTTTTCCATGGTATTTTTACAGCATAGCTACAAATTTGGAGCATAAATGCTTTGCATGGCTCAGCTAGTTAGAAATATTCCTTATTATCCAACTTTTTGCTATGCATTAATTTTCATCCACTTAGGGACTAAAATTTTTAAGTGGAAGGGAGATGCACTTCCAAGCTTTATAAGGGTAGGAAATCGGTAACTCTTTCAGAGGTTCAAAAGAAGTTCAAAATCCAGAATTTTTAAGGAAAAGAAAATTTAGATTATAGCAGATTTGTACCATGTTTCTGAAATATAATCTGCCGTTAGCAATGCAAGAAATATTGGCAGATAATATACAGCAGTGTACAATCAGCCTATAACAGTCTTATTTTATACACTATACCACATGCCGATCGATTTATACAAGAAATAGATAAATATTTTTCTTGTTGCTTTGTATTATGCACAGTAAAACCTCGAAAAGCTGAAAGCTTTGACAAACCAAAAAGAATTTTTACTCCTAACTGAATAAAGAATTAATGTTATATATTTTCGATAAATCGAATTTCGTCGAGTCGAAACATTCAGATAAGTCAAATTGTCAAGTATGTATATATATATATATATATATATAAAGGGTGTCCCAAAATTAACGCAAGATTTGAATTTGCCACCATTTTTTTCATAAATTGTTGGCAGCCATGAAAAAAGAACAATTTGACAGTTGAGAGTTTAGGGTTAGTAAAAATGGGGTGTTATTGTACCATACAGCTAGAGAGAGTGAAACATTTCAATTACTGCATAAGGCATTTCCTAGTCCCGTACTCTCTCATTTCGGTCATCAGAATTGGCATCCTAGATCGTGTGATTTAACATTTTAAAATTTCTTCTTATGGGGTTATTTAAATTCAAAGATCTATGTCAACAAGCCCACAACCACCCGTGCATTACCGTGTTGCGATACCGAGAGCCAATAACAGTAACTGCTTGACCAGCCTCAACTTTTATTATTTTTGAAACAATTGTTCAATAATGAAAGCGCGTTATTGTATCGTATAACGCTCCATTTTTGATTACCCTAAACTCTCAGCTGTCAAATTGTTCTCTTTTCAGGGTTGCCAACCATATATTGCAAAAATGGCGGCAAATTCAAATCTTGCGTTAATTTTGGGACACCCTTTATATATATATATATATATATATATATACATATATAATCTCCTCGATACATTATTCTATCATTTTTGTTAATGTTATAAATTTAATGAGTTTCAGTGGCAGGATTTTATTTTATTCAATTGGTTTTGTTGACCTTTTCAATTAGCCGAATTTTCAATAACTTGGAATTTTTTTTTGCTTTTCCTGCAACTTTGATTTGTCGAAATTTCACTTCTTTAATACAAAGTGAATAAGCCATCATTTCAACAACTGCATCATTGACATTATCTCATAGTAAGAATTTTCAGTTGGAAATGACTAGAGCTTGTCCTTTAATCAAGATAGTTTCCTCTATTTATTCATTTTTTGCAGCCTTTTCAACATTTTCTCTGGTAGTTTAAGTGTAAGGTCTTTGTACAGGAACAATAATCAACACTGAACTTACATATAATTTCAGGATATTTGTTATTAAATACGAATAGATTCATTATGTACTTAGTTTATAGAAAATTATTTTGGATTTTGTTTCAGGGCCATTTCATGGTATTTTGTCCAAATGTTGGAGTCCGCAACATGACACTTTTTTTTTTTTTGCCATAACTATTTAATTTGTTTGATAAGCACATTATTTTATTTTGAATTCGTCCTACCAACACACAGACTCAAAATAAAATAAGGTGCAAATTAAACAGTAAATTTAATGGTTAGAGCAAAAAAAGTGACATGTTGCAGACTTGACATTTGGCCAAAATACTGGGAAATTGCCCTTTAGTAAAATAAAGAAAATTCTCATTAAGAAAGACTGTTTGATGATATCTTTTATTTACAAGAGAAATGCTAAAAGAAAATGGCAGAAGTACATAAAATACTCGAATTATAAACAACCGAGTAAAAAACAAAATACAAAACTTTATATGTATTAATAACTGTTCAAAACCTTAGCTGGAGTAGCTCCATATCAAATAAAATGCATGCTTGTTACCCACTTTCTTTTTTGAGTTCTAAGTACGCAATGCACTTCAACTCTTGTTTTCCATAACATGTTAGTTATAAATGATTCATAAATTTATTTTTATGGAATTTTTGATAATATACGAATGAGCATCGAATTTCGTTTATCTATTGGTTCACCAAGCATAAAATTGATTCAAATTTAAAAAAGAAAAAAAAAACATTAAGATTAAAAATGATTTATAAATTCACAATTCAAATGAGAGAGAAATTTCAGTGAGGTACTTTTTTCATTGCTTATTGAAAGTATGTGTTGATTTTTGTCTTTCATCCACAAACGTCTTTTTTAAATTTCTGCCTGTGTATTTAAGTAGTAACTGATGGATACATTGTTTGCAAATAGAATATTTAGAATTACTGTTAATTTTTGAACTAGAAATTTTAAAATTGCTCACATACAGGCATTTGTAGAAAATGTTTGTATGAATGAACTTGTTTTGCCAATTATAATTACTAAGTGGAGAAACTAAAAAATCAATTTTGAGGAAAAAAATGACAAAGCTGAAGTGATTCTTCCCCAAAAAAATTTTTAAGTATGGTTAATTTCATGTATACTAACTTTTCTCAAATAGTGAAAGAATGGCATCTCCACAGTTCTGATTCGTAAAAGAGAGGGCGGAAATAGTTTTTGTGTGTGGAAACCAAATCAAAGTATTCAAAAGTTAAATTTCATATTTTAAACATAAAATAAGTTCTTTGTATATATAAGCAATAGTACAATATAAAATCTATACAATATAAACTATGCATAAATTTCATGTATAATTTTTTTTTCCTAGCATTCAGTTGACATTCATTACAGTTCATAATTAGGGTACCATAACGGACGTTTTAAGAAAAGGCCACTACTGCTAAAGCTAATTTTCTGAGTTGTTTCACTTGATTTTGTAGATAGTGACATCAGGATAAATATTAGTAACATGAGCTTATAATGAATGTCAACCCCGTAAGAGTAAGTTATTAACATCATTAAATAATATATGTTTTATGTACAAAATATGATTTGAACTACATTGATAAAACATTTTCTAAGAATTGCAAGGACGAAATTTTTACTTCATTGTACAGGTTTCAGTTTATACAAAAATGAATACACAATGTTTATTGTTGTAAATGTGTGGAAAATTAGTAAAATGAATTAATTAAATTATGAATGAAAATTAATAGTTGATATACTTTCATTTTTTAAGTGATACAAATTATTAGCCTTGTCAAACAAAAACTACAAAATCCTTATTCAGGACAAGGTTGAAATCATTTCTGATTGATCTATTTTATTGATGCCTCTGAAGCTAATGAACAGATTATGGCCAGTAGCGTAACTAGGGTTTGGCAGCAGTGACTCTCGCTAGGGGTGCAGCAGCAGGGGGGGGGGAGAGGCTCATTTCCACTGATTTTTTTAAAAAATATATATTTTTTAAAAATTGATCATATGAGCAGAGGAATGCTTTTGTAAATAAAAATAAAGTCTCGCAGGAACAAAAAGTAGGAGAAAATAAAACTCCTTAATCCTCAAAAAAAAAAAAAGGGGGGGGGGAGTTTTACCCGTGGTGTGAAATTTTATTCCAATTCATTAAGTTATACACACAATTTGCACACCAGGGAGCGGTGGTGGAGAGCGTTGTATGCTGGATGATTACATTTTTTTTTCGGGAGAGGGAGACATTGTGTCGGGTATAATTAGAAGTGTATAGTTTTTCTTAAGCCAAGTATTTATTCTCATTATGATAAATAGCAAAAAGTCTTAGTTGAACAAAATATTGGGAGGCCTTAATTAACAAATATGTAGTACTTTTATTTTGTCTGTATGTAAATGGTCATGTTTTTAAGTCAATTTCAGATTAGCAATGTTTTTTGTATTTTCTTTGCTTTCCTAATTATAATATAATTCTTTAAATGCTTTGATTTTTATTTGGAAAAAAAAAATCTTTCTTTTAGAAAGTGTGTAAATTATGTTTATTGTACATTTTCCGAATGGTTTGAAACAGATTCTGATAAAAGTTTAACCCGTTTTTAAAAAAATAGTAATAAATACATTGTTATAAACGGAACTGAAATTTTTTAAATTCTCATTTGCTTCAACAACGTACATTATTTATACTATTTATTAACGAATTGAAAATATTATTGGATTTATTGAATTAATGTAAAATGGTGGGGGGAGAACTAATATTTTTGGAAAGGGGAGAATTTTGAATAGACCGAATGAAATTCCAATTTTACCAGATGATAAAATTCGATTCTGGACACATATATACATAACATGTACTGTGAAAGAAAATTGGGCAGCATTAAAAATAATTTAAAAACAGAAAATAAGAATATTAAAGTTGCAATATTGACTCCTAATTTGTCGAATCAATTAGTTAAAAGTTCCCCCCAAAGAAATTTTTCTGAGGTCACAGTGATTTCCAATGACTTTCGATCGGGACGACGGTGGGGGGAGGGGGAGCAATTTCCGAAGTTCGCCAGGGGCGCCAGATCTCCTAGGTATGTTACTGATTATGGCAGAGGTCAATAAATTGTGTTCGTTGAACCCTGGGGATTTCACAATGATATGAGGGGTGGGAGGAAATTGCCAATGATTATAAAGTGACTGCAGATGGACATCAACAAGGCTAGAATTTGTTGATTGAAGTAAAAAACAAAATACAAGCTCACCTGAGTCACCAACTAGAACACAAAGGTCTGATGTTTGAAGCTGAAGGTAATTTTTACATTATTCTGGTAAAATTTTTTTAGAAAATACAATAGTTTTTTTAAAAAATTACATATGTACCTCTTTTTGTCAAACAAAAACTACAAAACCTTATTCAGGACAAGGTTGAAATTATTTCTGAATAATGTATTTCGTTAATGCCTCTGAAGCTAATGAATGGATTATGGCAGAGGTCAGTAAATTGTTTTCGTCGAATCCTTGGATATTAAATGGCTCAAACTGAACATCCCTTACCCCTTCTGAAAAGTTTTGAGATTGGCTCTGTGGCATCCAATTCTGAAGGTTATTTCTTAAAAGTGGGAGGAATTTTGGCTGCATGTACAACTATTTTTTAATAGAAGTATATTTAAAATTTCCTGACATTATTGATTCACTGTTCTATCTTGAATCATTTATTCATTATTACACCTATATTGCTCTTTTTTGCATTTAAAATCATTTGACGGATAGATGAATTGAAAAGTAAGAAAGAAATAATAGCGTTTAATTGCGCAATTGCAGATTACTGCAGACATGTGTTTCAGAGTTTTAGAGAACCCCGTTTTCCATGCAAAATATGAGAGCTTTTGTAGTTGGATGTCTTTTTATGCATAAGCTCCCTTATTTTGCATTGAAACAGGGGTTTCTTGGAACCTTGAAGCACTGTGTTGCTGCAATCTGCAATATTTCTGTTGGGATTTAAAAGGTTTAATCAAGTATATGAAAAATCTTTTCTTGGCATACTTTTGAACATCATTAGGCAATTAAAACAGGCTCGGATCTGCTCAGCTAACTGTCCGCTCTAAAGGATCTGCTCCACATTCTTGAGAATCGCAATGGGACAAAACGAAAATCACATTCCCCCTTCCCCAACTTATGCGCAATGGAAATATTTCTCTTTTTTTTAAATGAGTAATTGAGATCTATGAAAACATTATTTCCTTTCACATTTTTAAATCAAAGAGAGATGTAGTTGAAAAAGTTTGCATGAAAAAAAGAAAGGGACTGACTTTCTTTTTAAAAATAAAAAGTTCTAGTACAATATATAGAACTTAATTTTTGCGTAGAGACCAAAGTTTAGATCCGAGCCTGGCGTTGAATCATTTTTCTGGTCATTCAAAAGCAATGGTCCCACTCTGGGTATTTAAGTAATTCAGTCATTACTTTAAACATATTTAGGTGCGTAAAACTAACATCAAATCTCTACTCTAATATACTTACAAGATAAAAGTTCAACTATTTGAATACATATACATACAAATGAATTCTTACAAATGGGAGGTAAATACACATTGAAAATTGAATTCCATTCACAAAGAAATGAATTTACTTGTCATTTAATGTTTCAGAAATGTGATTTCATTTCATTGTCCTTTTTTCATGGTTTGAAGTGTCTTTCATTTTTTTTTGTTTGAAATAAAACCATATTTAATCTCATAATATAACTGAAATCCTTTCCACAGTTCTAGCATCTTTTTGTCATCTTGTAGAAAAAGGTTTGAAAACAGATATGCTTCTTCCAATGTACTGTTGTCGTTCTAAATTTACTTGCAGATTTTGGGTCCGGAAAATGAGCTTTATGAGAGCTTCTTACTTCCTTTCTAATTATTTCTTTCACTTTTAATGATTGATTATTAAGTAAAAATGTATTACACACAGAGATAATTGCTAGAGTCTTTTTTTTTCAAGGCTGACATATTTTATAGGAGTGAAATTAATATTGAAGATTTAAAATATAGATGGGCGTAGCCTGAGTTCCTGTTAGGGATTGTTTTTTTTTTTTTTTAAATCCCATAGACACTGGGTTTTTTGAATAAAACCCCCAAAAAAACCCGACTAAAGCTAGTTTTTTTTAACAGAAATGTGGGTTTTTTGTCTTTTTTATGGAAAATGTGGGTACTTGTAGCATATTGCAGCGTTAGTAAATGGACAAAGCACAAAAATTATCTTGGGATAAAAAAAAGCTGGAAAATTCAGTGTTTTCTGAAGAAAAGTACAAAAGACGACAAAACCCAAGAATGGTGAAGTTTCAGATTTTTTAGTTTCCATGATTATCAACAGCTAAGGCAAAGTTACTTCTCGAGTGATAAAATCTATTATTCGTTTTTAATTACTACATTTTTAAAAAAAATTTTACTTTATTGTATTTTATTTTGTTATGCAAAACTACTGTAGAACCTCAAATAGTTAAAATCCCTTTTTACTGAATTCCAGCTTGATCAAGACATTTTTTTTTTTTGAATTTAATGTTGCCAGTTGTTCTATTTCTGTGTACAGAGTAAGAAACATTAAATTTCTTCTTAAGATAATGACAATACTGTACATCCTATTCTGTTTTCTGTCCGACCGTTTGTAACACCTGTTAATTTCTAAAAAATATACCTTGTTTATTCGAGATTTGTGACATGTTGGTTTGCAGAAAAGAATTCAAGCTTTCGTTTTCCCCTGTATTGCCTATGGACTTAACGATCTGATTTACATGTAGTGTAAACATCTGCTCGGATAAGATACAAAAAAAAAAAAGTTTATACATGAGAATACAAATGCTACATTGCGCTACTACTCAAAATTAATATGTTTTTCCAATGGCAAAATCGGCTACATCAAAAGTGGCAGTAACATTGAATATCATCTTGTACTTCTCTAATGGAAAATATTTCATTTTCAGGACTTGAAATCTGCATGTAAATTTAGAATAAGCCATTGGTCAAATCAACATTTTAAACATTACCTGTTTAAACAGTTTCTTCTTTTAAAGATCAATAATTGATTTTCTAATTGATGATAGTATATACAGAAATAGCTTTTTATGAAGTATTTTGAACTCTGAAGCGAGTATTTTCTTCTGTTATCATGTACTTTGAATTTTGTTGTAAAATTGTGCGTTTTTAAATAATTTTTAAAAATATTCTACACATTATAAAATTCAAATTGGTTAAATATTTTTCTCAACAGAATTTCTAATGAGTGTTACAATATTAAAAGCACCTGACTGATTTTTTTCCTGCTAAGAAATTGTCATTTTTAAGTGCTTAAACACTGAATCTCCTTGTTTTTTCTTCCTTAATTTGCATTTGTTATGCCTGGTTTGTAAACCATTTCTTCGCTATTATCCTTTTCACTTTCCTGCGACTTGCACAGCTTCATAAGAATTGATGAATTAATTTCTTTATGCATAATCTATGTGTAGTTTCGCATTAAACCCCAAAAGTTTCTTGGTTCGCTCAAGTCTTTTTAAACATTTGTCCAGTGCTCCAACTGAAAATAAAAGCAATAAATGAACACATTTTTAAAATTAAAAAAAAAGTTAAATGCATAAATAATCTGATGTGAGAGACGTTCCATGTCAACTTGCAAGGACGTTACATGGAACGTCTTTTTCAGTGCATAAAATGTGAGCTAAAGAATGTAAAGACATTCGACAAAAAAATCCAACTTTTGTCGGATGCCTTTAAATTCACGAGCTCACATTTTGTGCATTGAAAAAGGAATTCCCTGTAACGACAAAACACGTATCTGCAGTGTTCCTGCACTCTGCTTTTAATGTTATTTTATTTCCTTTTATTCTTTAAGCAAAGGTATTTTTATAACTAATTTTTGTTTGTAGCAAAAATCCATTTTTAATATAAAAATTTCATATTTTTTATACTTACATTTTTTAAACAATTTTTAATAAATACGTTTTATTAACTTTGAGGACATTAAAATAAAGATTTATTCCGTTGAAGCATTACTAACTTCATTATTCCCAAAATTTAAATTTGAATTGTAAATGACTGCAGAATATTATATATGCTTGTGCTTTTTTTTAAATAAATTTTAATATCTGTCTTGGACAATATTCAATTTTTTGTAACTACTTGGTATTGGCGGAGTATTTGATCAAAATTTGGCCGAGTACCGAGTACTCGGTGCGTCTCTAGCGAAGGCTACGCAGATCGTAATCACAGCATTACGATGCTGCCAGGTCATGTTTGCCTCAACTGAAGGTAGCTTCGTGAAACGTTTTGCTGTGTTTAGGCTGCCTACACAAAACCTAATAACACTGCATAATTTTTAACAAAGATTATTCAAAAACACATATTTTGTAATTCTATTAACAAATTTAGCAGAGCTTAAACATTTTATTTTATTAAAGATTTTGGAAAAGTAAGAATTATTTGCATAAAAAATATCCTGTTTTTTTTGTGTGTGCTGTAGCTCTAATTTAATTGAATCTTTTTTTTTTTTTTTGAATTTTTACCTCCATTAGAAACAACATATTCTTTCCTATTAGAATGTTTTTTTTTCTTCCGTTCAATTTGTCATAATCTTTCAGATAACAGGGTGGCGACAGATCAGGGAGATCAGGGAACTTTATTAATCAGGGAAATATCAGGGAATTTTGAAAAAATAACAAAAAATCAGGGAAAATTGATTTTATGAAGAAAAAAAATTTTTTTTTTTTGCTTTACAAAAATAAGTACTCTAATTCCCTACGCATTTTCCGCCAATTATCTGTTCAAAAAAAAAAAAAAAAAAGTAAAATTAATGAGGTGCGATTTTACACTGTCGCATATTTGTGCATCTTTTTTTCCTCAACGTCAAAGTATTGAATCTTACTTATTAACCACAGGATGAATTTCCTAAGATTGCTTCTGTGTCTGTTGGGGTGTTTATTTTACCTAGCTTGAAATTTCCTTTTACGTTTTCAATACTACGTAAAATAAACAACCATACAGGCAAAGAGGAAGCCTTCATTACAGTCTTAGCTCCTTTGCCTTTATTCCATTGTCTCAAAGTAATTAAGTACTGTACTCACGATTTAAAGAAGAAATCTTTGGTTTTTGAATTAATACTATAAAAACTTAAAAGTTATTACTTCTTTGGGTTTTTAATTTAATTGCTGAAATTGAACTTTCAGTAAAAAAAACTTTGTTTTTTGCCGTTATACTATTTGTTATCACCACCAATTATAAAGGTTTTCTTTATAATTGATAATTCTTTATAATTAAGGTTTTCTTTATAATATAAATCTTTATAATTGCCGTTATACTATTTGTTATCACCACCAATTATAAAGGTTTTCTTTTCTTCAGACTTAAGTGATTCTTTAATTTTATAACCAAGTTGTATTCTTCTTTTATGTATTTTGAAATTAACTAATTGATTTTTTTTTCTTTCTTTTTTCTTCTTCTTGCATTTCAAAGTTGTTTGTTACAAAAACAATCTAAAATTTTTTTCGTTACCTACTGAAATCATTTGAAATAGAATAGATATCATTTGAAACTTGTGTACTTAAGTAAATATCTTTATTTTTTTATTGTTAAAATGCTGTATTCGTTCATTAAAACCTATGTTCTTGATTAGAGAAAAGCTCCCCATGAATGGATGTCAAATGGTTTCATCTGTTTTGCATAAATATGTCAATTAGTTATATAAGAATAACTACATTACTTCTATTCTTTCACTATTACTTGTTATTCTTGCAACTATTATTAACTGTTATTATTTATAACTGTTTATTAACTGTTTGAAAACTTAGCTCAAAATAATTTCAATTACTCCTTAATTCTATCAGAAATACACATATGTTTTTAAGAGTAATTTTAATAGTTTCTTAAAATTCTTATGCTAAGTTTTTTTTTTTTTTTTTTTTAATTTTCTATAATTTGTCCATGTATAAAAATTTAATGTACTGTTTTGTAGGGGTTTTTTCCCCCAAAAAAACTTTTTTTTTTAATTTTTTTTTTTTAATTTTTTTTAAAACCATTTTATTAAAAAAGTAGCATCTTTTCAAAATATATTTTTAGTTCAACAACTTTACACAACTTAAAACGTTTAAAATACTGCATTTTATACAAACATACGATGGATTTAAGTAGAGCAAAGAAAGAAACCATTATCATTGGTAACGTAAATCAGGGAAATTTGGTGAACTTAATCAGGGAAAAATCAGGGAACTTTTTTTCACAGTTCCTGTCGCCACCCTGGATAAGAATTTTTTAAAAAAAAAAAAGCGCTTGAAATCGCTGTAAAGGAGGCTTTTCTTACCTTACAATGCTGTTGCAGTAAAAGTACATGTACAGTATTTAAATGTTGATTCTGAAAACACTGAGATTCTAAAAGAGTATGATATCGGTCTTTGATGGTCAATTTGTAAAAGACTAAGAATACAACAATTACGCACATGTGATGCATGGTGCTATATCTTATCCCTTTGCAAGAGTAAAAACAAAAATTTGTTTGAAGCAAGTCTTCGCCTCTAATTGGACGGTGTCCACGCCGTTTTCATATTACAACATATTCTTTCCTAAAAGAATTTTTTTTTCGTTCGATTTATTTTGATTTATCGTAGTGATCTTTCAGATAAGGATTTTTTTTAAGCCCTTGAAATCGCTCTAAAGGAGGCTTTTCTTACCTTATGACGTTATTACAGCAAAAGTACATGTACAGTATTTAAATGTCGATTTGATACTGGGGTTCTAAAAGAGTATGATATCGGCCTTTGATGATCAATTTGTAAAAGACTAAGAATACAAAAATTACGCATGTGTGGCGCATAGTGCCATCATCTTTTTCCTTTGTAAGAGTAAAAACAAGGATTTGTTCGAAGCAAGTCTTCGCCTCTAGTTGAACGGTGTCCCCGCCGTTTTCATATTACAACATATTCTTTCCTAACAGAAAGTGTTTCTTTTTTTTACTTTCTTCTATATCTAATATATAGAAAAAAGTATTAGTTTTGTGCAAATTTTCGAATTTTGACGAATTTGAACGTTTTGAGGGATGCTGAGTCCATTTCGACTATTTTTGGAAAATGTCCGTCTGTGTGTGTCCGTGTGTGACCAGATTTTTACACACACGCTCTACAGCCAAAACTACCGCATGAAATCGAACGAGATTTGGCACACATATGTTCCCTTATGTGATTTTCTGCCCATTGGTTTTTTGGGCGAATTCCTTCAAAGGGGTGGAGCAATGGAACGTTTCTTGAGTCATGCATGCCTGCTATTCCTGCCTACTGCGAAACAAAATTTGGTTCATATGTTGCCCGTAACATGTACGGGTGCTGATTCAATTTTTGTGTTAATAGCTCGAACGAGGGCTGAAGATGAAATTTGGAATAAATCTTAAACTATATGTAAACATGCATTGGTTCAATTTTGGCGCCAACTGCTCCAAGAGGGGCCAATTTTTTTTTTATGCGAATAAAAATAGCTTTATTAATGCAACTATAAGAAAGATAAATCGTAATAGACTGTTGTCTGCGTTTTTTGCGTGATTTTAATTATTTGAAAATGATCGAAATCTTATCTCAATGATTTAAAATTTTAACTGTTGCCAGCTTATGTTTGTTAAAAAATAAAATATTTAAAATTAATTCAAGCTACTGTTTTAAAATTGCTTTCAATTTTTGCTCTTTGCTTTGTTTTTGCGAAAATGGGTCGTTTCCGAAAATTTTAAAAGTATTTTTTTTTGAAAGAGCAAGTTTAAAAACATAGAATCTAACCATTTTTTAAAATAATTTAACAAAGTTTAATACTTAAAAAAATACATTTTAATCGGTGAGCAGATTCAATATTATATTTTACGCTTCTGCAAATGGCATCATAAGTGATGAAATGCCATTCACTGGTGCCATTAGATCAGAACGCAATGTTTAATTCGCATCTTTACTCACATGTACTGGCAACTATATGGTTGATAGCAAGTGTAGAGCGCAATATTTAATTCGCTTCTGAATTACCATAAGAAACGCGGTAGACAGCAAGCGTCAGCATTCAGCTCGCCAGTGGAGTATGCGCGAAAGTTCATCACTTGTGACGTCATGAAAACCACGCCTTGTTTGAAAAATTGGACATTTAAAAAATTAAAAATTTAAACTTTTTGAAAAGAAAAGTTTTTTCGCTCCATATATTTTTTTTTTGCTCATTCTTTCAACATCAGTGACTAAAAGTAGTACTTTTGACTAATGGAAACAACCCTGGCTCATAGTTCTAACCTATTTTTCCTTTGCAAGCGTAAAAACAAGGATTTGCTTGAAGCAAGTTTTTCCGTCCTTAATAAGCCTAGTTTTTCACAGCCGTATGGTGATGCTGCATTTTGATTCACATACATTCCATAGTTTACTGATCAGGGTTGGGTTTTTTGCCGGCAAAAAGGTATTTTTGCCGGGACAGTGGAAAAAACCATGGCAAAAATGGAAAAAATGGCAAAAACCCAATTGCAAATAAAGTAGCATTATATTGTTAATCAAGAAATAGTGACAATATAATATAAATAATGCACTTTAATATTTTAGATATGTCTCTTCATGTTACTTCTAATTTATAAGGTGAAAAATAAATAAAAAAACAAATGTTGGGATTGCAAAACTTAAGATTTTAAATGTTTGCTAAAACAATTTTTTCAGAATGAGCCAATTCCTTCAATGCTAAAACAAAGAATGTTTACTTAATTCAAATTTATATATATATATATATATATATATATATATATATATATATATATATACTTGGCTTTTTAGTTTTGCTGCATTGCGCATCTATGGGCTCTTGATGTGGTCTTTTCAATATTTTTTTCACTTTTATTATATATATATATATATATATATATATATATATATATATATATGTGTGTGTGTGTGTGTGTGTGTATACATATATTTAATTAATAACAGAATATTTACTTGAATATAGAAAAATATTAACTTTTCCTCAATAAAGATATAATGCATTTTTTCTCATTTACTGGGAAAATGGATAGCCAAGAGAAGAATTTAAAAAGAAGAAAGAAAAAAAGCTGATCACTATGTGCATTCTATATTAACTTTACGTTTTAGTAATACTAGCTCACTCTACAGAAAATGGCAAAGCCTTTTATCAATCATCAGTAAGAAGTTACCCCTGTGGGTTCAATGCCAAAGTGTTGTTTGGTGTGATAACTCACATGAATTCTTTGGTATAAGGAAGAAAGTGATTATGAAGATGGTATAGACTATGATGATTTAAGTGCTATTTCAATTTAAAGAAATGTGTATTTTGCTTTTTAATTACTTTTATTTCTTTTATTTTATAGTTGCATTTTGATTAAGTATACTTTATATAGATATTTAGTCTTCTGTAAAAAATGCTAAAATAAATAAGCTAATTACAGTTTCATTGTAAGTTAATTATTTGTTTTAGATGTTACAAACTGAAATTTTATGTTAATGTTTAAAAATTTAAAAGTAAAAATGCTCCATAACTTTAAAAGTTAAACCTTGATTTTTTTTAAATTATAAAAATAATTAAATTAAAATTTTATCAAAATCTTTTTATGCTTTTACTTTTATATAAAAGGGGAAAAAAAACTGTCCATAAGTTTTTAACACAAAATCTATTTTTGCCACTTTGGCTAAAACTGGCAAAAACCTATTTTTTCTGCACCCGGCAAAAACTTGCCAACCCTGTTACTGATTATATACAAAGAATGTTATAAAATTATCAAAATAATATTTACCTTGAATCTCGTTACTGTACCCGTTTCTTTGTAAGTTTTCCGTTCTATATGTGGAGTAATAGTGTAAGCAATTTTCTGAAAGAAAGAATATATATATATATATATATATATATATATATATATATATATATATATATATATATATATATTATGCGTTATGCGTGCAGTTTCAAGCAGTTATTTTAAGTTAGTATAATAAGCCACCACAAATGTTAGTTTCGGCAACAAACATATAACAAAAGTTATTGATGTTTCTTGTGACAGCGACGAAAATATCGCCGTAGACTTTAAACGCAGCAATAGTGTGGCTCTGATTACTTGAGGCGTGATCTTGACTATGTTTACCTTTTTGATATCGCCCATTTTTTGTCACCCCCTAAGAAATAACCATTTTCAAGGTCAAGCTTCAACTTATCAGAGCCACACTAGACGTCATTGGATATACATAATTTACTCTCTGTGACCCATTGATCTAATTTTCTTCCATCCATTAAAATTACTTCCACCCTGAGGACCGTGATTTGTTGATTGCTCAATGACGTCACTTTGAATCCATGAAACCTTACTCACTCTTTGGGCTGCAATCCAGAAAAAATAGATTAATATTCCGTTTCGAATTAACGTCATAGCTCCTCCCTCAAACTGTCTCAGATAGCAGAATTTTATGCCTACAATCCGACGCGAAATGACTACTTGTAGGTGCTAGAATATTGCTCAGTTTGATAAACAAGTTGATTACGACAGTGTACATTGTCGCAACACGTGTTAAGTCGCAATTATCTTTCATCACAGGTGCAGTTAAGGATCGACAATTCGTCCATCTTTTTATTTGAACAAAAATGTCACCTTCATTTTTTAATTGCAGTGCCTTATTATTTCAAAAAAATTATGTTCGCGTCTGTAAGCGTTCCCCCTTCTTTTTAGTTCTACAATTACACCACTAATCTTCATTCATAAAAAATATCAGGAGGCCAATTTCGGATCTACAATTTGATCTTGACACAGCCACGCCTAACAATCTTTCTTCAAGCTTTTTTTTAATCACATTTCAACGAAAAAAACCTGCAGAAATAGTATGAATTTGCCGCTTGGGGCAAAGGTCCCAGCTAGCTCCTCCATAGATCCGGCACTGACAATAGAGGACGTTGACGATGTTCGTGGCAGCATTTTTGGTGAAAAGTGCAAACATGGGTGCAGTTAGACTTTTGGGTCGAGGGGGGGGGGGGGGGGGGGATCAGTTTTCAGTCAAAAAAAAAAAAAAAAGCACCAAAATTTAAAGATGACAAGAACGGTATTGTTTACAGTTAAGGTCGGGGGAGAGCGGAGGGAACAGGGTGTGGATATTTTTCGAAAGTAAAGACTTAAGAAACAGTTATAGTTAATCTTTGATAGTGTTAAGAGAAGAAAATCGGGAAAGAGGCAGAGGAGTATCTAGTAGGGCTCGACCGATGGCATTTTTTGGCCGATGGGCCGATGCCGATTGTTGGCCGATTGTTCAAAGATGGCCGATGGCCGATTGTTTTCCTCCAAATGGCCGATTGCCGATGGCCGATGGCCGATGCTGTTGGCCGATGGCAAAAAAAAAATCTAACAGAAATAAATTGATAAGATTGTCAGGGATTTAAATGATCATTGATTCATTTTACTTTACTGCCTTTCCACGAATAAGGAATTGTAACCCCCCCCCCCAAAAAAAAAATCAGATTTCGACCTAAATTTTTATTTTACGATCATCCAATTTAAACTTTACAAGTTTTTTCGACGCGTATGTACATGCATATGTACCTAAGAACATATAGATTACCGAAATATCCATTTTGAAAACCTCCTTAGTTAATTATCGCAAATTCTCTTGTGATATTTTCATGCGCGTAAACTTACGTCACTCAAAAACGTTATGAAATAGTGAGTTGAAAACTCACACGTAGGTAGTATGATCTAAAAGTTCGAGGACAAGTTGTATAAAAATTTACCGTGAAACTATCTACAAAATAGTCACCTTGAACGACTATGCACTTCTGCCACCGTTCGTATAGCTTTTAGAGGGACTCCTGGAAGACATTTATCGCAAACTCCTGTAAGACCTCTTGCGCTGCTGCTTTGACTTCATCGTGGGGAAGAAGGCGACTTTCATGTTGAGGATGCACGGTTCGATTGGTCAATACTCTGATATGACAAACCAATAACATCACGATCGTCGGACTTAGATCCGTGTGACTTTTACCTGTTCCCAGCAACAAAAAAAAATTGCATGAACGCCGCTTTCTTCCGTCAGAAGAAGACAAAGCTGCATCACAGAAGGTAGCGAAAAATGGCTTCCAGGAGTTTTTCCAAAAGTTATATAAACACTGGCAGAAGTACATAGTCCCTCAAGATGACCTTTTGTAGGTGGATGTACTTCAGTCATGTGAACTATTCTGGGTAAGGTTTTATACAGCTTGTCCCTCGAACTTTTGGATCGTACTACGTACAATCTGTATAGGGTGTAGTTATGCTTCTCCTTTTTTGACTGAAGACAAAGAACAACAGCCAAAAAAAAAAAAAAAAAAAAAGGAGCAAAAACAAAGAGACTGTTTAATAACCAATTGATTTTTTTTTAATTGAATATATAACTAAGATTTCAGTAATATTGTAATAATGTTTGGATTTAGGTAAACTAAACGTAGTTAAAAAGCATTAAATTATGTTTAATCATTCAAAAAAAAACTTTGAAACCGTCAACAAATTACGCTATTAAAGTGAAAAGATTGCACGTAGACATTTTTTAGTCATCAAGTTAAACAAAAAAGGTAACAGATAAATTACAATATTAAATTATAATAGGAATATTTTTATACTTCTTTTTATGAATAGAAAAGTTGGCATTTTTCATAAAATGTATAACAGTGACATAAATTTTGCGGAAAAAAGAAATAGCCATGAAATGAGCGAGGTTCTTAAAACGCAGCTACAATAAACAAACTCAATATTTACACTAAGTTAATAACTGAATACATATATATACTACTTGATTTGATGTTTGCACACGTAATATTGAACAATTTGATTGATTAATCTTTTATGAAGCACTGCAAACACGTTCAAATTAAATTTTTCAATTTAACAATAATTTTCTGAAATTTTTAAAAAATTGCATAGTAGAAAATCCTTGAAACTTTTCTATAACATATTATTAAACATGTGATGAAAACGAAAATAACTTATACATTGATTTTATATAAATACATAAAAATAGTTACGACAGAAAAAAAATCGATCGCTATTAATGATGCAAAAAAAGGTGGCGCGTTACAAAATATAGGTGAAACAAGTATAAAAAATACGCAAACTGACATTTCTTGACCAAAATAAATAATCGCTAAATATTTAAGAAATGCTTGAAACGACGAGGGCGGATTCGGGGGATCACCCTCTGATTTTGGTGTAACTCACAATGTTAAACTTAGGCCCCAATTTCGGCTTAATTTTTTTAGTACAGAACCGCTACCACCAACCCCTCGGAAGAGTTTCTGAATCTACTTCAGCACTTCCGAAAAAAAAAAAAAAAATTCAAAATCCCTTTGTTTTCCGAATTATGTAACCATTCAAAACGTCTTTAATCAATTTCTAATTAATGCTCTAAACTTTTCCTAAACAATAGATAAAACTTGAAAAAAAAAAATCTCTAATTTTATAAATGGTGTTAGTTTTAAACAACTCAGAAGTACAACTTTAGTTTAATTTCAGAAATTGAGGGAGTGGGAGGAGGAGCACGCAAGTATTCACGGAAATACAAAAAATAATCGTAAAAAATAGAGTTCAAAATAATAATAAACATTGAGCAGAAAAACCCTTTTAAAACTTGCACCCGAGTTTGTTTTGACGTACAGTGGCGGATTTAAAATGTAGCAAATGTTGCCATTGCGCGAGAGGCCCCATAACCATAAGGGCACCGCAGGAGTTACAATAATGCTTTTGATAAATGTTTTACAACTTCTGTGATAGAGAAATACGGCCCCAAAATGTATTTCGACGGGCCCCAAACTTGTAGCTCCGCCGAAGCGATACAGAAAAGACTGCATTATTGTGATTCATATTACAAACATCGAAAAATTAAAAATTACCGTCGGTTCAACAAGAATCTAATAAAATGACACAAAAACCGGTTTCGCCATTTCATATTTGTTTCCATAGTCTCCAATTCTGCAATATATCACTAAATGATCGTCAGTCTGAGAAACTATATTAGTTTTGCATTGAAATAAGTAATTAATAGCCACAAAAAATCAGTTAATAGGCTTTTTAGAACATTCGATCGAAAACAAAAAGGGAAGGTCACAATTGGAACGTGCGCACTTCCCACAGGCGAAAATTTAGCCATCTACAGCTTACCATTTTTTAGTTATGACTTATGAGAGATACATACGTACATCCAGCAGCAAGAAACAACGCAATAATTAACGTGTTTGGTACTTGAATGCAGTATTAAAAACTCTTTCAGGGGTGACTAAAATATAAATTCATACTGAAATTTAAGTGAACAATTTTGTTTGAAAACAATAACTCCCTTTACTTTGTATTAAAAAGTAAAACAAAGGTCTTTTTTTTTTCAAAAACATCGGCCAATTCCATCGGCTTTTCGATGTTTTTAAGGCCGATGGGCCGATGTTTCCTGCAAGTTAGCATCGGCCGCCGATGCCGATGGCTAAATTGTTGAACCATCGGCGCCGATGCATCGGTCGAGTTATAGTATCTAGGCCGGGGAAATATTTCAAAACTGAAGAAAAAAAATTGCAATTTTAGACAGCTATCAGCAATGTTAGAGGGAAAAGACATGAGGATCGCGTTAATTTCAGGTACTCTTTGATGATGTAAAGGAGGTCGAGGGCTCTTCTGAGAAATTTCAACATTAAACTCCGAAAAACGAAATTGTAGGCCACCTTCGCATGGGAGGTGCGTTCCTTTGAAAAGGCTTTTAAATTGAAGTCTTGAAGTCTCAGTTATAGACTATCTTTGGTGATTTCAGGGGATCGGGTTGCTCTCCGAGAAAATGTTTCGATATTGAAGTCTTAAACACACTATTTTGAACTGTATCTGTTGATCATGGAGGAATAGGTAGGGGTTTCGCTTTCCATATGTTTTTCGGACTGAAGTCAATTTTAGGCTATATTTGGAAGAAAGGTATTTGGAGGACTATTCCACGAAAGTTGCCGAAAACAAAATTTTAAGCTGTCTTTGGTAATGTTATGGGAATGGGAAAGAATCGGGGCTCTCTCCAAAATTTTCCGATGTTGAAGTTTGAAAAACGCAATTTTGGGCTATTTTTGTTGCCGTTAGGGGGATGGCCTAAAGTCACCAAAAGAGAAACTCATTGTTTAGTAACAGTAGAAAAAAAGGAAGGAGGAAGTTCAGAGCTCCCACTCGAAATCTTTTTTGAAACTAAAATTAATGTAAAAGTATGTTTGGAAAGGTAAGGGGATTCCCGCCTCGGAAGTTTTTCAAAATTGAAGATTAAAAAGTAATTTTAGGCTCTCTTTGGTAAAGTAGAGGGGAGCCGTAGCCGTCTCATTCGGAAAATTTTTGAAATTGAAATCTCAAGGCCTAATTTTAGACTATCTTTCGATCTAAAATTAAAAAAAAAAAAAGGTGGCAGTTCGGGGACCCTCCACCAAAAGCTTTTAAAAATTGAAGTTCTAACAGAACATTTAAAGCTGTTTTCTGTGATGTTAAGAAAAGGTTCTGGGTTCAGGGACTATTCTCAGAAGAATTTTTGATATTAAAGTTTAAAAAACGAAGTTTTAAGCTTTAGACACTAGAAAACGGATGGGAGAGTGCCCTTCAAAATAAATAAATAAATAAAAAAAAATTTAATAAAAATAATCGTGAATTATTAATAACTTATTTTTAGGGTATGTTTTTTGACGCTAGGGGAAGAGAGAGGCTTTGAAAGCCCTCCCTGGAAAATGTTCCAGCATTGTTAACAACGAACGGACAATGAGAAAATATTAGGAGTACATAAGAGAAGATGAAAAGCCTCGTAGAATGTTCAATGCTGAGTAAAAATAATTTTTAGATTCATACGAATAAAGAAGGCTTTAAACCTTGTTTGTATTTTATTCTTTGAGGGGGCTAATAAACTTTCAAGAGTGTCTTATCCTCTTTAAGCCTACCTTAAACTCCGTCCACGCTTTCAAAACAAAAATCAGTTTGGAATTATTCCACGTCTCCCCATTGAGAGACTCTACATTTACAATATTTCGGAATCGAAGTCCTAAAAATGCAAGTGCAGGGCATCTTTGATGACTTTAAGCGACGGAATGGAGTTCGAAACTTCCTCCCGGAAACTACGAAATTGAAGTTTTTAAAAGGCAATTCTAGACAATGTTTGAAGGAGGAAAGGTTTGGAGACCTCCCCCCTCCCCTTCTTTGGCAAACCTCTATATTTTAAGTGTTTTTATTAAATATGACTCCCGCCACCACCCTAAGCATTTGTAAATCCGATGTGTAGCAAAGGTAAACAAAAATTTCAATCGCTCCTTCCTTGAAATATTTATTGATCCGCCCTTGTGTCTCTTTTACACCTAATAGTAGGGCAGCTGACACCAATTTTTGTTTAGGTATTTGAGGCAAGCTGAAAACTTGTCACACACCTCTCTTATTATACCACAACAACGAACTGCATGGCTGGCTGGGAATTAGCGGTGATAAATCAACCCCTAAATTAAAAAAAAAAAAAAAAAAAAAAAAAAAAAAATTGGTTCCAAAAATATATTTGAGGCAATATGCAATTTTGATATGTTGTAGTTTAATGTTTAAAAAAATAAGGAAAAAAAATAAACCAGACGATTTAGTCAAGGTTTTAACATTGCCAGACGCGTGCAAAAATATTTTGCAAAAAATATAAAAAATGTATTTGAGGCAACTTGAAATTTTAATAGGACATTATTTATAGCTAAAAGATAATATTCTCAAAAAGACAGATCATTTCGCTGGGACTTTCTACCTACCAGGTGATTTAGTATGAGAGAGAGAGCGTTTATCGGCAGCTGGCTTACCAGTAACTGTTGGTTCTGGCGAGGTCACGTGACTTACAATAGCCATGAGGTTTCTAGTTGGATTTTCGGATCATTATTCTTAGTCGTATATTTCTAACATTGGTGTTACACGTTTTATAAGTTAAATAACTTTAAAATGTCGGGTAAAAAACTATTTTTTTTCATTTGTAAAAAAGACGATGGTAAAGTATAATTGCTTTTGTAGAGAAAACTCTCAAAAAAAGTCATAAAGTGTTAGAAATCCGTAAACTTCACGGATTAAAATGCAATAATATTGTTTTGCCAGTGATTCCTAAACAAACAAGTGGTTATTACACAAACTGTTATAAGAACTTTTTAGCGTTAATGAAAAAATATTACGACAGTATCGTGATTGGATCTAATGTTGTTACTCCTATAAAAGGTATTGTATTGAATTAATTAATTTTTCAAGTAGTATTTGCTCACAAATGGAATAAAGCATTCACAGTATTGAGTTTTCCTATTTTCTAATTGGCAATATACAATATTCAGTATACTTTTATTATTATTGTATATTTTACCTGCATAACTCAATAAAATAGCTCTAATATCTATGCATACAATAAAACTACATGCCCGATTTTTGAGTCTCTTCAAGTGTTAGAAGTTATTTCAACATAGAATTTTCAATTAAATTTATATTTCTTATACAACTAAAATTACTTCTTGTTTATTTAAATACAAATTTAGTGTGATAAGTATAAAATTAATAAATATGCACATTGACATGTGTTGGTTCTTTTCCAATGAGTTAAGATCATTTGAGGCAGTGAGAAGCAAAGGGATGTAAGTGACAAAATTAAAAATTTGGAGATAACCAGTGCACATGGTAGGTGAACCTCTCTTCTGTCTTGGGGAAAGAGATGGTACTAGTAGCCCTGATAGTTGTAGCTATACAGCATGATTTAGGAAAAAAAATCAATGAAAGCCTACCTAGGAGCTAATCTTCAAACGCGTTTTATTGAAAACTTGAAAATATCCACTTGCATCCCTTTGCTTTTCAATGCTTCATTTTCATTGCATGTTTATTGGCCTAACAAACATCTAACTTTATTACTGTTATAAGGCTTTAATTGTTAACGAAAATTTAAATTAAACTACTTTTTTTTTCAAACAATTTAATATCCGACAATTCACATCAACAAACTGCGTTAGAACCTTTTACATCAGCAAGTACAGTACTCTACATTTACAGCAGAACCATCTTCATCATCACTCCAACCATCCACGTCTGCAATAGAATCAGCAATATTAGCATCTCAACCATCTGCATCTATACTTCAATCTTGTTGTGTCTACATCAGAAGCTCATGTCGTTGTTGTCGACGAAGACAATATCACGGATACGTCAAGTACGCCCGTGGATAGCAGTACTGACAAAAAATCTCAGTGCAATCAAAAAATTTGTATTTTTTGTCACAAAAACTCCAAAAAATATCAAGGACAACGACAGCCGCTTCTAGAGAAGGTTTACTAAAATCCTTAGAAATGTACGAACCATTTATCCAAGAAACTGAATCTTTCCAAAAAATACAAAGTTCGGAGACATTTTATAATCATCGCATTTGCCAAAAGAATTATTTTAATAAATTATGGAAACTTGAATATAAACCAGAAACAAATTACCACAAAAATTTACAATTACATGAAGGAGCTTTTAATGACGTTTGCAGCTTTATCGATGAAAGGGTGATCAAGAATAAAAAGAGTTATTCTTTCACTTTTATTTGTACTAGTTATTTAGAAATTATTTCAAATATTGCTGCGGAAAAAGATGGAGATTATAATAATGTTTTCACTAAGGCTCACTTTGAGAATAAATTTTAAAAAAAAGAAAAAAAATCAAGATACCATACAAATTTCATTAAAACATAATAAGAAAATTCTTAGGCCAACAGGTTACTTAATCAATGACGATTTATTTACTCTTATAGAAGAATCGGATGTTCTCCATAACGCGCAGCTTATTTTCAAGCGAACAATCCTCGATTGTAAAAAAACACCAGTACCGAAATGCATTAAAACTTCAAGTTTATTAAAGGGCGAATGCACGACACACCAAATCATAAAAGATTTCTATTTGGCTACATTGATTGATTATATATAATCATTTTTATACGAACCATTTTTAATATAAATTCACAAAATTTCCTATTTTTTACTCCGAAAATCCAACTAGAAACCTCATGGCTATTGTAAGTCACGTGAACTCGCCAGAGCCAATAGTTACGCGGTAAGCCAGCTGCCGGTAACGCTCTCTGTCTCATACTAGATCACCTGGCACTGGCAGATAGAAAGTTCCAGCGAAATGATTTGTCTTTTTAAGAATATTATTTTTTAGCTATGAATAATGTCCTATTAAAATTTCAAGTTGCCTCAAATACATTTTTTATATTTTTTGCAAAATATTTTAGCACGCGTCTGGCAATGTTAAAACACCGGCTAAATCGTCTGGCTTATTTTTTTCCTTATTTTTTAAACATTAAACTACAACATATCAAAATTGCATATTGTCTCAAATATATTTTTGGAACCAAAAATTTTTTTAAAAAAAATTTAGGGGTTGATTTAGCCCCGCTAATCCTCAGCCAGATCTGCAGTTCGGTGTTGGGGTATAATAAGAGAGGTATGTGACAAGTTTTCAGCTTGCCTCAAACTCAAAAATTGGTACCAGCTCTTGGACTACAATAATGTTTTCAAGACATATCTTACTTCAGAGCAAGAACCTTGAGCCTTCCAGAGTTTGTAACAAGCGACAGCTGGCACCATGGCTACAGAAGATAAAGCAAAACCCCATCCTAATGCCACAGCCCATGTGGGATAGAAGTAATCCTGGTACTTTAGAGGTGGATTGTTGACGATGGCTGATATGATGACTGCCTAAGTAAAGAAAGCAATTGTATTACATGATAGACTTATTATTTTACATTTTATTGAAACTTGACTTTTGCAATAGTTAAAAAATAATCACTCACTACCAATAGCTTTTATAAAGGATTAGAACCTCTAAGTTGCGGCAAGATTAATGGCAGATGGGGTAGTGCGCAAATACCAGTAGTACAATAAACATCTTTAGTCAAATCATATAAAAGGTCTCAGTTGAGAAAAATGTCCACATGATTTCCTGTATTCAAGTATTTGCAGCTGAATGCAGCATATGATGTCTTCAAAATCTGTTTCCATATATATGAGGGTAAGTCAAAAATTTATCTGGTTTATCTGATATTAAATCTGATAGCTCTGCTATCAGATGGCATCAAAGTGGAGCAACGAGGGGTGGTCAGATTTTTGATAGCAAATAAGTTGAAGCCAGCGAATCGAAACAAACTCGTGGTCTCGCAAAGAAAGTTTTTTTTTTTTTTTTGCAATGCAACGCTCTGCCGTACACGGCCCATCACACCATAGAAACAATCAACAGGTTGGGTTTTGAGACCCTGGAAAATTCTCCCTATAGCCCAGATTCCCTCAGACTTTCAAAAGAAGGTGCCAAAGTGGCTGCATGATCAAACGAAAACTTTCTATCAGGAAGGCTTATAGTACGAGATCCCACTAGGCTTGTCCTACCCTCATCGAGTTTCCTAAAATTGTTACCATAGATGAAGAGTAAAAGTTGTAAATAAAACGTGAAAGTAAGAATTTCTACCTCTTTCACGTGAATTAATCAGGGTTGTCAGGGCTTGAAAGGTGCCTAAAAATGAATAATTTACCCTCATCGAGTTTCAGAAAATCGTTATCATAAATGAAGAGTAAAGGATAAAAATAAAACGCTAAACTAAGGTTGCCTCCCTTTTTCGGTTCCCTAATCGGGTTGTCAGGGGATAAAAAGTTTTCAATGAAGGAGATAATTTACCCCTAATTAGCCGCGTTCGCAACTTACTTTTCGACCCGGTAAATCCTCGCTCTCGCTCCGCAAAAATCCCGATTGAAAAATTTCCTCTTTCCATGTAAAAAGAGGTTCTCCCATTGTACCAGAGAAAGCGGTTTTTACCCAGTGTCCTTAGCGGCTAGTAGACGAACTTGTTTCGCGTAATGCATTCCGGGTAAAAACACCGCTTTTACTCCAGAAGCTAGCAGGAGTAGAAAGATTCTACATAAAACCCGCTTATAACCGGAATGCGGTGAAAGGGTCGACAGTGTCCATGGAACCGGCCCTATTGGAGTTTCCGGAAATTGTTGTCATAAATGAAGAGTAAAAGCTGTAAATAAAACGCTAAAGTAAGGTAGCCTACATTTTGCGATCTCTAAGCAGGGTTGCCAGAGGCTAGAAAGTGCCCAAAAATGAGTAATTTACCCTCATTGAGTTTTCAAAAATTGTTGTCATAAATGAAGAGTAAACGATGTAAAGAAAACGTTAAAGTAAGGTTGCCTACCTGCTGCGTGTGTACTAATCAGGGTTGCCAGGAGCTAAAAGGTGCCCAAAAATGAGTAATTTACCCTTATCGAGATTCCACATAAGTTATATAAAAACAACATAAGTTATATTAATATAAGTTATAAAAAATGTAGGTAAAAATATTACAAAATCGATGGTATAAAGTTGCCTAAGCAAATGTGCTACAATCATAGGGTTGCCGTTGTTCGAAGTTTCAATATTGAAACTTTGAATAGCAGCAACCCTATGATTGGAGCACTTTTGCTTAGGCAACCCTATACCATCGGTTTTTAAATATTTTTACTTACATTTTTACATATGTGCCCCTATATGTGAACTTGCCCTATTGGTTTTCGGTTCGGATTCCCCCAAGGGGGGTAGAGCAATGGGACGTTTTCTTGAGTTATGCCTGCCTGCTATTCAGGAAGTAACTGGCAGAATAAAACAAAATTTGGTACAGGTGCTAATTCAATATTGGTGTCAATAGCTCAAACGGTGGTTGAGCTGTAGAAAGTTTTCGAACTATTTTGGCATCAATAGCTGAAAAGGGGGTTGCGCAATTGAACAATCTTTTTGTTCCATTGTGAGTGCCATATCTCAAGAAGTAATGCTAAGTTCTGGATGAAATTTGGAATAAATGTTAATTCATATGTAAACAGGCGTTGGTTCAATTTTGGCGCCAATAGCTCCATGGGGGGCTGATTTTTTCTTGTGTGTGAATAAAAATAGCTTTATAAATGCAACAATAAGAAAGATAAATCGTATTAGACAGTCGTGTCGTCTGCGTATTTCGTGTGATTTTAATTGTTTAAAAATGACCAGAAAATCACGATGATTTATACTTTTTAACTGTTGCCATCTTGTGTTTGTTAACAAATAAATGTGCGTAATTATTTTAAGCAAGGCTTTAAAAATAATTTTCAATTTTCATTCTTTGCTTTGCTTTTGTGAAAAATCGGGAATTCGCAACTCCAGCGCTCGAATACACTACCTTGCGGTGATTTACAAAATTAAAGGAAAGGGCAAAACATTGCGTTCCACGTGTGTCTGTTGGTAAACATAGGCAGTTTGTTATGAGCATTTATTAATGCATTGCATGAAATTATTAACGAACATGCTCGTCTATTCGATGCATATTTTTCCCTTGAAAAAATAATTAATTTAACGAACCTTATTTTACTGCAGCATTTAGTTGGAATGGACAGTATGCAAAATATTTTCTTGAATCGTGGAATGAAATGAAGAATGTTTAACGTTGAGAGTTTTCATCGCCAAAATAGTGTGATTTTAGTTTAGGGTTATAGTTTTAGTATTGTGCGAGCAAAGAACTCTTGGTGAGATTTCGCATATCAGTTGTAAACTATTTTTATTTTTTATCATGTGTAGATTAAAATGGTAGAAAGATTACAGAATTCGATAAGTTTAAAGAAATAATGGAAGATCAATGAAAAAGAAAATCACCACCATGTATCCGTGAGAATTTTAATGATGATGCAGTACAGAATTAAATCATAATTCTGAAATTAGAAACATACGAAACAGAAAAAAATAAAATTAACCGATTCGGCGATTTGAGAAATAACTCAGCTACTAATATAAAACAATTAGCGCTAGTCAAATAAGACAAAGAAGTATCATTTTGAACTTTTGATAACACTGGTAAACAAAGGCCTTGTTACATGAAATATTTATAGTGTTCTTATGGCCACAATAAAAAGGAAGTTCCATCAAGAATTGATAAATATGGAATTCAACTTCGGGGAAATGGCTGCTTACAACTACGAACTAAGAAATTTGCATTAACTTCTAACGTTTAGTAATGATTATTGAGTTCTCATTTCCTTCTATGTAAGCCAGAATATT
Source organism: Uloborus diversus (assembly GCF_026930045.1). Classification (NCBI taxonomy): domain Eukaryota; kingdom Metazoa; phylum Arthropoda; class Arachnida; order Araneae; family Uloboridae; genus Uloborus; species Uloborus diversus. The sequence continues at coordinate 49,230,368 of NC_072734.1, read as the reverse complement.
AACAAGACTTTAAAAATTAATTTTAAAAGAATAAAAGAAAAAAGTCATGCATACAAACAAAAATTACTAGTGCTAGCGTAGAAAATGCTAAATGCTTTTCATTTTCTACGCTATGGTGTGCGTTTGTTTTACCTGTTTCATCCGCCATTAGACGGTGGCTACAGTGCCCCCTATAGTTTTTTGGAGTTGTGAATTGGGATGGTCGTCAAGTGTTGGCGTGTATAATTTTATTTTTGTTGGGAATATTGTTTACTCGTCAAGCATGGGGAGGGATCAGAATTATAAGAAAGATATAGAAGAACGTTTCATGATGGGGCCACAACATACTAGTTTTATATAACTTTTGCGGAAACTCGATGAGGGTAAATAACTCATTTTTTGGACATCTTTTACCCCTGACAACCCTGGTTAGGGACCGGAAAAGGTATGCAATCTTCTTTAACGTTTCTTTACAGCTTTTAGTCTTCATTTATGACAACAATTTCCGGAAACTCGACGAGGGGTAAATTATCTCCCCCACTGAAAAACTTTTCTTCCCCTGACAACCATGATTAGGGAGCCGAAAAAGGTAGGCAACCTTAGTTTAGCGTCTTATTTCTATCTTTTACTCTTCATTTATGATAACGATTTTCGGAAACTCGATGATGGTATACTCAGGGCCTGATTAACGGGCAGTCCAACTAGGCCTGGGCCTGGGGCCCCATCTTTCTAAGGGGCCCCGAAGCATTATTTTAACATCATTTTACGTTGACTTAATGTGATAGAATAGAGAAAGGAGCCTCCAAAGCATTGTGGGCCTTGGGCCTCACTTTCAGTTAGTCGGGCCCTGGGTATACTACTCATTTTAAGGCACCTTTCAACCCTTGACAACCCTGATTAGGTCACGTGAAAGAGTTAGAAATTCGTACATTCACGTTTCATTTACAACTTTAACTCTTCATATATTGTAACAATTTTAGGAAACTCGATGAGGGTAGGTCAAGTCTAGTGGGATCTTAGACTATTACGGAAGCTTGTGCCCCGTCGGACCAAGTTCCTTACTAAAGCTGGAGACTTTATCGAAAAAGAATGTATTGTTATACACCTATCTTAGTTTAATAAAGTTTTAGAACGAAAAGTGCAAGTACTTTTTGACTTACCCTCTTATAAGTTAAAAAAAGAAGACTTTTCCTTTCCCTTGAGCAATGCAAGAAAAATACACTCTATAACAAAAAAATCGACGCACCAAGAAGGAATCATTTGATTGCTTTGAAATTTCGTATGCAGGAGTGTGTTGACCAGGTATGCAAATGATTAAAATTTGGTGTCCAATGAAGGAATAGTTTGATCTCCAGAGCATCGAAACTGCATATCCAGCAGATGTATATAAAGGGCAGTTCTTCAAAAGTTGTTAAAACTTTCGATTTGATTGCTATTCAGATTACCTTTCAACAACTTAAAAATGCCTCGCCGCATGGTTCGTGCTCATTACGAGCAACTCTCAGAGTTTAAAAGAGGTCGCATCATTGCATTGAAAGAGGCCGGTTGGTCAAATCGGAGAATCGCTCATCATTTGAGTCGAAGCGATGCGGCGATTCGAAGATGCTGGCAAGGATAAGTGGAAAATGGCAGAGTTCAGCGTCAGGATGGTAGCGGCAGGGCCGTCCGAAGAGCTGACGGCGCCCGGGGCGAAAGTTTCCTGACGCCCCCCCCCCATACACACAGAAAAATCAAGTTAGTTATAACATAGTTATAACATCAGTGCATAATACATACTTGAATATTTTACATATTGATAAACAGAACAATCAAAGGGCTATGCATACTACATATTAAAACACAAGCAATGAATCTGTTTTTGATATTTGTGAAACATTAATGCCCCAAAAACTTTTCGAAAAACGGAAATGTTAAAAATCCAAATATTTATCTAGTAAAATGTTATCACACTAGATAAAAAACAAACAATTAAAACTGAAATGGTTATTCATATTGATCAAACTAAGAACACGAATATAATTTGCTGATTATAAAGAGAAAATGTATTTATCGAAGTAAATTACATCAAAATCAAATTTCGATCTGAACTCATCCAATGATTCTTTTCAAGAGTTTTTTGGTTTTACTTGTACCAACCTTTAATATCAGCTTTCTTATATGTTATAAACAAAGATGTTATTCTTTTGAATCAAATATTTGTAAGTTTTAGGGAGAAGCCCACAAATACTCAACAACACCGAAAATCGCTCAGAATTGCGTTTTTGGAGCTCTAATTTCGAAAAATCACTCGCCCTAATATTACAAAATATGGCCTTGCAAATTGCTTTTAAGAATTGAGTTTAAGATAATATTCGCCCACATGCCGCCTTTCTTTAATATCACGCAAGCAATGGGTTTTTCAAACGACACTTACAAAAAATTTAAGTGGGATAGCTCCTGAAAGTAAAACACTGCTTAAATTTTTTGACCGTAATTTTGAACAATTTTTCTGGGAGAAGCTCCAGATCCTCCTATCCATCAAATCTTCAAAGTTTGTCTAAAGCTGCGTTTTTGAAACTTAAATTTCGAAAATTTCAGGGGGAGGAGGAATTGAGTTTAATATATTTTAAAAAATAATCGATCGGAAACAGTCTCTGAACTCCCTCCCTTACCCTAACGTCAATAAACATGGCCTAAAATCGCGTTTTAAGGCCAGAATTGCGTTTTTAAAACTAAAAGTTTCAAAATTTTGACCGGACACCTTTTGACATTTTTTCCTATCCGAACAATAATAAAAAAAAAATTTTTTTTTTCCAGAGTGACCCCTTAAAAAAATTTTCTCGTTACGTCACTGCATGCTGAGGCAGAACTCAAGCAAATTTGGTGAGAACTAGACAAGAGAAGTGCCTTTTGTTTGATTTTAAACATTTATATTCTCAGAAATTGTATCTGTTTCAGTGATACAAAGGAAACGAATGCTTTGGAGACTGAGAGACAGGAATATTTTAGTGCCATAGAACAAAATAAAGAACCATTGCAATGATTCTCTAATTTGTGTGTCTATGGCTGCGTATCTATGATAGTACCTGAAATGAGGGGGCGCCGCAAGGCGCACTTAATTTTATACAATCGGGGCATTTTATGCGAAGAGAGGCATCGCAAGGCGCTCTTCATTTCGTGTGAATGTCGTCGTGTTCCGTCGAAACGAGGGGCGCCTTGCGGCGCCCCCTCATTTCGTGGCGCCCGGGGCGATTACCCCGCTCGCCCCCCCTTCGGGACGGCCCTGGGTAGCGATCGACCTAGTATCACAACAGATCGTGATGAGAGAGTGATTGTCCGATCAGCTGTCACAGCCCTCTCTTCCTCTCTATGAATCATCAGATATTCAACCTAAACACCAGTGTCCATCATGACCATTTACAGACGGTTGGGACAACGAAATCTATGCTCGCGCCTACGCCACCTGTAACTGACGTCTCCACACTTCTGAGCCAGATTACAGTGGTGCATGGCTTGATCAGGTTGGAATGGTGCCGACTGGGGACGTATAGTCTTCAGCGACGAATCCCGCTTCCAACTGTGTCATGACGATCATCGAAGACGTGTTTGGAGACAACCAGGGCCGGGGGGGGGGATCCTGGTTTCACTTTTGCACTTCACACTGGCTCTCAACAAGGCATTATGGTCTGGGGTACCATTTCCTGTGGTAACTGGACCCTTTGGTCGTAATTAGAGGTACACTTACTGCACAGTGGTACGTCGACTACATCCTAAGGCCTGTTTTGCTGCCATTCCTTTTTCAGTACGTTCGGTTGGTTTTCAGCAGGACAATGCCAGATAACATACGGCACATGTTGCTATGAACTGTCCGCAAGCTTGTCAAACTCTTCCGTGGCCTGCCAGATCTCTCTCTCTCTCATCGAGCATGTTTGGGATATGAAGGGATGACGATTGCATCTGGCAAGGAATGTTGATAACCTCGTCCGACAATTGGAGTGAATTTGACCGGAAATACCGCAGGACACCCTCCGGGAGCTTTATCGGTGTTTCCCACGCCGCGCTTCAGCTTTTATACAGGCTAGAGGCGGGTCAATACCTTATTGAACTTGTTATTGTAACTCTGACAAACTATTCAATTGTTCTGAGAATTTAATCATTTACTATTCTGTGCATTGTCTTCCTATCCACCAATTTTCGTCTCAATCGGATCACTCCTTCTTGGTGCGTCGATTTTTTTTATAGATTATACTTACCGAATTCGACTTTGAAACTCGTGTGAGCCAAGTGGGTAAAAGTAAGCATTTTATTTACCGAACCTCCGACTTCAATGGTAGTTTTAAGGACTGTATCACTTCAGCTAACTATATAACTGGCTTTTAATTGAAAATCAAGTGACTGGTTTTTAATTGAAACCTAACCATGGCATGAACTTTTAATTAAAGCAACCAAATAATCGTTTGCAGAAATTCCGTAATCAGAATTAAAAACTTAGTGGCTGTAATATTAATTTGGATTTTACTAGAATATCATTCAGTATTCGTGCAATAAATGAACGAAATTAAGGATTTAATGTAGAAACGGCAAGTAGTTAACTTTAAAAAGTCTGTCTACCGTCTAGGTATAAGAAAGAGTATAATTTACAAATGCTTTACATGCAGTATGATAAATAAACATATGTATTACAATTAAAAAGGTAGGACTGATGAATTTCCAGCATAACCTCCAGAAAAGCCCAGGTTTATGGCCAATCATTTCTCGCACATTTTCGCTGAATTGGTCAATACCTAAAAAGAAATTGAACTTAAATTAAAAATAATGTCAATAAAATCCTTCATACAGTGCAAATATTCAATCAATTCAATACTATATATACAAGTTTTTCTCTTAATCGCATCATAGTTGAAGATGTTTCTCATTATCAAAAATCATTACAAGCAAAAAAAGCCTCGGGGAAGATAATGTTTCAAATCTTGTTAATCAAAAATATATTGATTACCTAAGTATTTAATTTACTCACTCATATTTATCATTCGTTTTATTCTGGAAAAATGCTCTAATTGCTCTGAACTAAGATCCAGGCCCGTTATTTAGGGGGATAAATTGCCCCACCCTCCCTGACTTTGAAAAAATAATGTTTTAAATACAAATGGCAGTGGTGTTTGTTGTTTTCCGAAAAAATTTGCATTGAAGATTCACCCTTCCTCCCCAGAATAAGTATGGGGGGGGGGGGGCGTAAAAATAAGCCTTGTTGAAATTATCTAACCAAAACCTAACTTTTGGACTGCTAAATTGTAAAATTTCGAAGTACTCTTTCATTCTATTTTCTCAAACATTTTACGCTGAGCAAAAGGTTTTTATTTAAATTTATTTTTAGCTGTTTAAATGTAGAGGAAAAGGGGCACATATGAACATGTTTTTTCATATGTTTTTCTTTCAAAAAATGTTATCAATTTCTTAGAGTGTAGATGTCCCCATGATTAAATGGTCTTTCCTTTCTGGCATGAATTTTTTTTTTCAGATAAAAAAAATACATATGTATTTCTTTTCCTTAAGGAATTTTTAAAATATGTCATCAATTGTTCACATGTGTCCCTATAGGGGGCACATGGGATCAAGCTGTGGCACATATGAACACGATTTAAAATTACATGTTTTTACGCGAAGAAGAGTGATAAAATTATATCAGCATCTGCTAAAACGAAGAAATTTTCACAGCAGGAACATAAGCTATCTCCATGCTCTAAAAGTTTCAAGAAATAGGACTGGTTCTGTCAGTACTTGAGAATTTTTCAAGATTTTATGCTTGACATTATCCTAGTTAATCATACCATGTTCACATGTACGCCGGGCTCAAATGTGCCCCCCTTTCCCCTATTGATTTTATGGCGGTTGTGAAAAGTTATACAGAAAAAAGAAGTATTTTTACCATAAAGCCAAGCAACTCCAACGGCTTCCAATAGTGCTGAAAATAACAATGAAATACTAGCTGAGTAACTGTCGAACCAATGCATCGTGTAGCCACCTCCCTGAAAAAATGACGGTGAAGAATTACTTTCAAAGTGAAATTTAAAAACCTGCGTTTGTTTTGTACCTTTAGAATACTTCAAAAACAAATTTTAACTAAAAAACGTAACATATTCCTTTGTACGTTTCTTATGTTTAATGTACAAATCGGTGTACTAAAAAAAATTGTTTAATAAAAAGGTCTTTCTGCCGGGGGGGGGGGACGCTTCAAAAGGAATAATTTCTTCTCTTTTTTCGTGTTCCTGAAAATAAAAAGCAAGAAAAGAAACTTTTTGTGAATTTAGCATTTTATGATTTTTCCGACCATAATTTAAATACGAGATTAGGATTCTTAGATGCGTAAAAATTCAAAAATGAAGCAAGCGTATCAGTGTAGCGGGCGGACAACCGCCCTTGTTTTGTACAATTTTTCAATAGTAGCATCACTAAACTATATAAATAAAAAGAACAATTCTTAGTGGCACCATCTAGTTCGCTTGCAGCATGCTTAAAACCAATCAAGATCATTTTAGAAGCCATATTGGGGCTTCTAAAATAAATATTTGCTTTTATACAAGCGAATAATTCAAAACTGCAAACCGCTTAGTTTTTTTCCCGTCAAAAACATTAAATATTTTTTAAAAGCTTTGACGAATATAGTGAAATACCAATACAACGAAATAAATTTTCAGTTTCGATTTAATTTCCATTACAAATAACAAAATTTGCAATCCCTTGAAACTCGTAATAATCAGATTTCACAGTATATATATTAATGTATACCGAAATTGGAGAATGTCGACTCCACTTTCACCAGAAATATTCGGTCTTTCGCAGATATCTTTGGAATGTTTGTATCCACCGGCTAATGTTGACATTTACCAGATTTCGGACTTAACCGGCAACATTATACAATCCGGCAGAAAATCCAAGAATTCAATACCACTGCAAAACGAGGCGGTATCATGAAAAAACTTCTCATTCATTGTGACGACTCGATCTTTTGCAAAACATTTTCATTTGTGGTCGACTTGGCGTCCATCGCATACGTTCCTTTCAAAGTGGAAACAAACAGAAGAGCGTCACAAAAGACAGGAGATTTGCGTCCGAGATAAATGACTCTTGTGCTAACCTTCCGCTGTCCTTGCAAGCACGTTCGTCTTTTATTGGGGGAAACTAATAGTTCAATTAGGAAGGAGCAGAAGAGAATTATCTCAGAGAGAGACAGATATGAATGGAGTTTCTCTTCGTCTTTTGTGTGAAGCAAAGATTTTTGTATTATTTTGTAAACGTATTTGGATTTCCATGTAAGCTGAAAAAAGCTTTAGAGCCCCAGCTTTGCTGGGGTCCCTCAAATCCAGAAAAAATGCATCATTTGTTCATTAGATAAATACATTAAAAAATGGCATCTTGAATTCAAATTATGTGTTTTGCAATTACGAGTGTGTGTGTGTGTGAATATAGGAGTGTGTGTGTGTGTGTGGGGAGACGTGTGTGTGGGGGTAGACGTGTGTGTGTTTGTGTAGGTAGACGTGCGTGTGTATGTGTAGGTAGACGTGCGTGTGTATGTGTAGGTAGACGTGTGTATTTGTAAGTAGTGGTGTGTGTGTGTGTGTGTGTGTAGGTAGACGTGTGTGTGTTTCTGTAGGTAGACGTGCGTGTGTATGTGTAGGTAGACGTGTGTGTGTATTTATAAGTAGACGTGTGTGTGTGTATTTGTGTGCGTGTGTGTGAAATGTAGTTGTTAACCTTGAATTTGAAAATTTCCAACAAATGTGAAGGTGAGGGAGATACCAAAATGAGCTAAATTCAGCTCCTTGATACATCCTGCTCAAAAACGCAAGAATCATAATTCTCGCGTTTCTGTAGCATATTGCTTGAGATAAGTTTTAGTGACTCACATGCTTCAAATCCTGCTATTTATCTAATCTCGAATTCAGTATTTGGGAAGTTATTTTGTATTGCTTACTGTTATCTTACTTCTACTTAAACTGATGGAAAAAATGCCAAATGTATCAAGATTGCAACAAATTAACCATATAAAAGCAGAAAAATAACACCTAATATCGAAATTTATAACAATACTAACTCTTGTCACGTTGATGAGAGTCATGCTGAATGATGTGAAAAGAACAAAGGAAGTGAAAACTTCTCGGCTGAATTTCCACCTATCGAAGAATTCCTTGAACTCGTCCATTATGCCAGTAATGACGGATTCCAGGCCTCCCATCTGCGGGAAGAAAATATTCAACAATTGCATTGCAGAGAAATACGAAAAATTCAAAAGTTCAGAAAATGTTCGGTTAATTTTTGAATGTTCCACAGCATGCAAACTCCAAATAAGTAATAAAGCGTAGATAGTCTACTAGTGTACTGCACTGATGCTTCACTTGATGAGTTTTGTATTTTCTACAAAACATCAATACTAAGTTCAACGTTCAATTTGCAACAATTTCTGTTGTGAAGTTCTATAAAAACACCATAGAAAAATACTTAAATTTCAACTTGAAATTGATTTGATTCTCTTCCACGTACTGTCTGACCACGGATTGTATGGAAAGACAAACATCCGTTTTACCGCCGAAAATGGACAAACCTATTATTTTTTATTGATGTCAGCTTTTGCAAAAGCAGAGTCTCATTCAAATGAGCGGAATACGCGCATCAAATTTTTATTTTTCCTCCTTATTCACATAGATTCGTCTTATCTGAACGCTTGAAAATTCTATGCAATCCGTGGTTGGACAGTAACCATACTAACCGTGAATATTTCATTAGTTGAAATACAAGAAACATGCATAGTTCTTTAAGCCGAATGGATAGCGAAAAATAGTAAAGAAGAATCAATTTTTACTTTTTTCTATATCTGTTATGCGAATAGAAGAAAGTATTGAATTTGTGAAATTTTTTGAATTTTGAGGGATTTGCACGTTTTGAAGTGCATAGATTCATTTTGACCATTTTTGGAAAATGTCTGTCTGTATTTGTGCGACCGGTTTTTTCTCGTTACTTGTGATTGCTATATCTCGAGAAGTAATGAACGGAACAAAACAAAAATTGATCGTCAGGTAGACCTTACAGGGTACAAAAGCTTATTCGATTTTGGCGTCAATAACTCAAATGGGAGTGGTGCAATCGAATGTTCTTTCTTCTTCATTGCGAGTGCTATATCTTAAAAAATAATTTTACGTTGTGAATGAAATTCGGAATGAATGTGCAACCACACGGAAACAGGCGCTAATTCAATTTTCGCTTTAATCACTCTAAGGGGTGCGGATTTTGTCATCATTTGCTCGAATAAAAATAGCTTAACAAATACAAAACTGTGAGATAAATCATATTAAAATGTCGTCTGTTCGAGGAAGCCTTTCAAGCGATTTAATTGTTGGAAAATGGTCGGGAAAATCTCAATGATTTGACATTTTTATCTGTTGCTAGTTTTCTATTTGTTAACAAATTAAATTATTGTAATTAAAATAAGCAAGGATTTTGAAATGATTTTTAATTTTCGCTCTTTGATTCTGCGTTTGCGGGTATATTTCGAAGATTCGGAAATTGGCTCGGTCCTCAAGTTTTTGCGTGAGTAATTTTATTTTGGTAACTTAGTTGTTTCATGGTAACCGTATGCAAATAGCTATATCCCTATCCTTTGATCACTCATGCAAAGGAAAAAATTCCAAGGGAATGCAAAAGGAAAATTCCTCGCGCAATAATGGTGCCAAAAATTTAATGGCAACGAATTAAGATCACCATTTTACCAATCATCGCAATTTTCTCGCTTTTGCAAATAGCAGAACTTTGTATTTGTGGTTACAAGAGCAGTTATAACGTTAGATCCAAAAATTCATAATATAGCTGTAGAAGAAAGTTTTGTGATGGCCACAACATACTAGTTTTTTTCATTTTCGAAAATAAGGGTCGACACTTGTACTCAGTTTTATAGACCTTAAATTAAATTCCTAAGGAAGTTTAGGAGTTTGTTTTCTTTTCCTCCTCATATAGTTCTAGTTTATACTAATGTGGCACAAAGACTGATATTTTTTCAGTGTGAACTAACCAATTAAATTATGGTAAAATGTATCAAGTCCCCGATCCACTTTTTCCTGTTGTTATCAGTGTTAGATATTCTTTAGTTGCTACTCTGGCAGGATTTGGGCTCTATCAAATTTGAAACATGGTAGCCAATTCAATAAGTTGGTATTATTTAACAAAATTCTTCTCAATTACATGAAGCAATCATAGATCGATTTACCGCAGGTGACATTCTACTGAGAGATAAACCTGTTATTTTAACTTGGCTAGAGCAGATCACTTGAATTATGTTGTCCTATTTCTGCTTCCGTAGCTACATCAGAACAAATTATTTAACGTTTGGGATACCTAACTGGTTGGAAAAATATTTCTGTCACTGCTCAAGTTTCTAGTGACAGTTTTTGAGAAAACTTTTCAGATATTAATGTCAACTGACGAAACCTGCTGCATTTTTCTTCTTGATTTAAACGTTCACGTATAAAAGAGCAATAAATATTCAAATGGTAAATATAGTCATAACATTCTCTCTTTTAAAAAAAGGTGTGGTTTAACGTCAAAGATTCAAGCTAGTTGGGACCATAGGTAGTTCCAATTTTTAAAAAATAACCTAACTTTTAAGAAAATAGCATGTATTTTAATCAAATAAAGTAGTTATGCAAGATGAATGTACATAGCGTACTATACAGTACAGCTGCAATATGTAATTCCATTTTTTACAAAATTAAAAAAAAAAAAACTCTTATTATTTACTGAATATAAAGAAAAATTATTAAAACTTCATGGGAGTGCGTTCGGATTTTCAACGTTTGGATTTTTGATGTTCTACTGTATCTTTAAAACATTGGAGGTTATAGTAAAAAAAATAATGAGCTAAATGAGAGGAACGTAGAAACAGGCCCCGATTAATCTCTGAAGTTAGGGTAAGTTCAGTCTCATATCGGGGCCCCCCCCCTTTTTTTGTTAACGGTATTTTTTTCAAATTCTACGCCTTGAAACGAAAACCTAATGATGCTATAAAAACTATTTACGAAATTGGGCTCGCAGAGTTCAGTTATAATTTATCCCCCTCCCCCAAAATATAGAAATTTGGCACATTAGATTTGTTTCCACTGTAACTCTCAGAAAATAAGGGTCAGATTTATCACTTCCCAAAATTAACTAAATGTTATAAAAATACTACGTCTTAACACGGGCCGAATGCCGCATTTGAAAAAAAAAAGTTTGTGGCAAAATTAATGAAATGTGTCTTCAGTTTAAACTTTTTTTCTTTTTTTCTACAAGTTCCAAATCCATTGCCATCTCTATGATTAATTTTCAAAATACATTTAAACCACAAACGGATTTTTAATTCAGTTTGGGCTCCCTGAAAATTTTGAGTTGAAGCTCTAGCGTCCTGAGCTTTTTGTACAATCATAATCAAGATTCGATTAATGGAACTATTGATAAACAATGAAGTTAAATTCATTATTCATTATAATAATGGATTAGCTATAAAGCTAATAAGGCTATAACAAGGGTTTCCAACCTCTGAGAGTTTGGAAGTTCTGTAGCTGACGTGAGATTAAAGGTTTAGCGGCGGACCGCAACACAACCATTGCCGTAAACAAAATAGTTTTTCGAGATGGTGGTAGAGGAGCATCGAAATAAATTAAAGTTAAAAAAAAAAAAAAAAAAAAAGAAAAAAAAAAGAAACTTTGCCTAAAGTATACGAAATGTTCAATGAAAACACTGAGGTCTCTAGCAATCTCCAAAAATGATGTCCTCACAGGATCTGGGGTGGAGAGTCTCAAAAATTCGGGTATAAAACACATCTGAATTTTGGAAATGCGTCTTTCAGTCCCTCAAATACTCTGTTTACTAATGAACAGCATTTGGAACAAATATGGATTTTTTCAGAAAACTTTTTCTTGCATATAAACATGAAATTAATTGCTGCAAATTATTTTCTCAAACGGCTTCGCGAGTCGCAGAAACCAGCCGCGAGGGCCTCATATGTTTTGCGGGCAACTACACTGGTGTAAGAACTTAAGAGAATTTTCAGATTTGGTCAATTATCTCCAGAACTACTGGACCGATTTTAATGAAATTTGGTATGTACATACATTGAAACAATACAAAACAAATAACCATCTGAAATTTAAAATACACAAGCATGATGATAAATAACACTCGTTAGAGTCGGATGGTATGACACAGGAATTGTAAAATTACAAAAAAGGGGAGTTAGTAGGGGGGGGGGTACGGTCCCTTCTAACAGACATACAGGCCTCGCAGTGCGACTCCATACTTGAAATAAATCAGTTCATGGGATCCTTAAGCAATTATTTCCACTCGTTCCTCAACGCGTTCTCAGGCTATGGATGGTCCCCAGAGTGGTGTAGCGAGTTGCTATTGCTCTCCTGAGAGCGTTCCAGACATGCTCTACAGGATTGGAGTCTAGAGATCTGCTTGGCCAATCTGTCGAGTGAATATCCTCTCCTTCCAGAAATTCGTCGACCAGAAGAGCTGTATGTGGTCTTGTGTTAACATCATTAAAATTAACTCGGGGCTAATAGGGCCCCTCAAGAGGGGATCTTATTGTTCCAAGACCACATCCCTATGTCTCGCAACTGTTACAGAGTCTCTCTCAATGACATGGAGGGGTGTGCGGCCATCCAACATGATGTCATCATAGACCGTCAAACCACCACCGCCATAATGGTCGATTTCGCCGATATTGTAGGGTAGGTAGCAGGTTCCTGCGTCTATAAATGTAAACGTAGGACAAGAATAGTTGTTTAAACTTCTTTGAGAAACTCTGTGACAGTTGCGAGACATAGGGATGTGGTCTTGGAGCAATAAGATCCCCTCTTGAGGGGCGCTGTTAGCCCCGAGTTAGTTTTAATGGATGTTAATACAAGACCACATACAGCTCTTCTGGTCGACGAATTTCTGGAAGGGGAGGATATTCACTCGATGGATTGGCCAAGCAGATCTCTAGACTCCAATCCCGTAGAGCATTTCTGGAACGCTCTCAGGAGAACAATAGCAACTCGCAACACCCCTCCGGGGACCATCCCTGAGAACGGTGTTGTGGAACGAGTGGAAATAATTGCTTAAGGATCCCATGAACTACTTTATTTCAAGTATGGAGTCACACTGCGAGGCCTACATGTCTGTTAGAGAGGATCGTACCCCCTACTAACCTTCCCTTTTTTTCAATTTTGCAATTCCTGTTTCATACCATCCGACTCTAACGAGTGTTATTTATGATCATGCTTGTGTATTTTAAATTTTAGATGGTTATTTGTTTTGTATTGTTTTAATGTATATACATACCAAATTTCATTAAAATCGGTCCAGTAGTTCTGGAGATAATTGACCAAATCTGAAAATTCTCTTAATTTCTTATACCAGTGTAGTTGAAAACCCCTGGTTATTATAAAATGGAATTCAAAAGGGAATGGAGGTATTCATGCTCCTTGACAATGACATCACTGCGTTGCTAGAAAATGCCAAGTAAACGGGATGAGTAAAGTCATTGATTAATGTAATTTCCGTTTAAAAAAAGCACGATTTATTTATTAACTTATTAACTTTGAGTTGTACTTCAAAAAAGCCATCAGAAGACTCTTTGATTTTCGTATTTATGTGTAGATGGGTAGATCCGATAACGGTTAAACTGAGTTGCGCAGCATATATTTCATGACCTTGTCAAAAAGATAGATGAGAGTAAGACTATCTTATTTCTCAAATTGAAAATGATTAATGCGTTGAAGATTGTTATTATAACACACACAAACATGCATACTTGCTCTCCCAGGATGTAATACGTAAATATGTATCCATGCAAACTTTTATATATCTAAAGAGGTCAGCATGTCATGGTTTAAAAAATATAGTATATTAAATTGAAGTTACAACTTGTATTCGTATTTCCTGGTAAGAGTTCAACACTTACCAGGAAATACGAATCACTAATGATTTCAAAGGCAATTAACCATTTTCTATCAGTTAAAGAAACGATATATCGTCGCCTCTGAACAACAGTAAGACATCTAATCCCAAAAATAATAGTAAGAAATTCTCCTTTTGCTTTAAGGCAACGATATGTGGAGTGTTTTATGTTTTTGCAATGTGGTAACAATCTGGGCAATATTTTTTGCTAGATTTAACCTTGGGCATGGACTTGTGACTAGATCATGTTCATATTTCACTGTACATAAGGGGCATAAAATACAACAACATTTCTTAATATATATGGGGACTAGGGATCATTCCTATTGTAGCAGTGCATTCTCCAAGTCATCAACAAGTATTTTTATAGAAAATAAAAAGGCTTAGGAATACTAAATTTGTTGCTTTCCAAAGCCAACTTCTTATGTATCCAAAAGTGTCAATATAATTGCAATATTCTCATGAAAAATAATAGATTTTTTTTTTAAGTTTAGAGGAAAAATGTAGTAGGGCAAGGGTTCCCAAACTGGGCGCCGCTATAAGGGCAAAGGGTGCCGCGAAGTGTCTACGGTAACAATATATACGGTGATTATCATTAAAGTTACGATTTTAAAATGCTCTAACTTTTTAACTAATGTCAGAATGTCTTCATATTTCAATAATTGCGAGGCAATGGAGTTTTGGTTTGGCGAAGGAAAAAAATAGTTCCAAAATAGCGCTGTCTGGATAATGTACTCCATAAATGAAAACTGTAGCCTGCAGTAATGGAACACCTTCATTTATTTTTTAACAGAAATTTATTTTTGAAGATCAAAAGATATCAAAGCTATGTTTACAGTTAGCATGCCTCGTCTTAGCAATTATATAACTCTGAAACAGACAGCGCCAGTAATCGGCACATTTTGAAACTAAATGTTTTCCCTTCTCCAATCAAATTTCCATTGCCTTATGACTGTTCTAGCAAAACATCAAGTCATTATGATCGGTAGTTTTAATTTAGAACATTTTCAAATGGCAAATTGATTTATAATCACCGTGTATAAAATATAATCGAGATAGACAAGGGTTCCGGGAAAAACTTTAACTCTTTCAAAGGGTGCCACAAATCGGAAAAGTTTAAGAACCCCTGTGTATCAGTGATGGTTTTTCTAGTAGATATCGTAATAGCTATTCTGCGTATAACTATGTAGATCTCAAAGTATTACTTATAATGAAATATTTTTCTACTTTTGTTTTTCAAGTAAACAAGGCTAAGGGATGATTGATTAGAATTGCGCTGTGTGGCTAATTTTTGTTCTTATTCCTTCTGTTAACACTTAACGGAAAGGTCGGAAATCCACGTAGGTGGTCATGGAATGTCTTGGAGGGAAAACATAAATTTACTTGACCTGTCCGTTTAGAGTTAGAATTAACGCAATGAAACATAATTTTGCGTACACTTGAACAGGCAATGCGACTGTACGAGTATAACCTTTTCTCCCATGATTAATGAGTCTTTAGTTAATTACATAGATAGATCCAGCAAATTTATGTAAGACTCATGTGTACGTTCATAACCTTCTTTTCAAAGAATTTACCTGAATCTACAAAAGTAGGGGACCTTCATTTAAATTCCCTTTGTAGATTAACCCTAAAGCTACACAACCGGGGTTGATATCAGTCCCAAGTAAACTGGGGTTTCAGCACTGTTAACCAGGTTTTCAGCACTTTTAGCTATTCACGTCTTATTTTCACCGAATAAACCTTGATAAAATTGAATTTGTTCTTCTCCATTCTATTCAGCAGGGGGGGGGGGGAAACACGTACTTTCGACTCGTATGAGTAAGATGAGTAATATTACAGTTTACAGAACGATTTTACGAGCCAAAAACCCATGAGGTAAATATTTATCTCGGTTTGTAGTCTTCAGGCTAAAAAAGATGGGTTTGAAGTTCTGGGGTTAAAAAAATAGAAAAAGAATCGACAAATTAGCTTCATTCATTGAGAAGTTACAAGCATTTGGATTGGGTAACCTCCTCTTGAAATCACTTCGAAAGGTTAAGCTTTAATACAATTAAAAAAAAAAAAAAATCCAATACTGAACACAGTTTAAAAAGAAAACCGGTTCAAGAATTTCTATTATTAAAAGCACATAAATGTCACTTACCGCACTGTCTAATCCCAGGCTTAGTAACATAATGAAGAAAAGCACTGCCCAGAATTGACCACCAGGAAGCGTTGCAATGGCTTCGGGATACACTTGGAATACTAGTCCGTGGCCATCTGTAGCCACCGTGTTGATTGGGACGCCTTGTTTGTGCGCCATGTATCCGAGGAAAATGAAGATGACGAACCCGCTGTAGAAGCTCGTGAAACTGTTCACTGCAGTAGTAAGTAGACAGTCTCTAAAAGAGAAGATGTAAAAGAACGTGCACTTTCAAATGTCTTCCATTTTCAATGAAACCCGTTAAGAATTTTCTCACATTTAAACTAGCTAAAAAAATTTTTCACAGATTAACAATCGAATCAAATAATCAATTAAACTTTATAGTCTTATTTCACGAGAAAAAAGAGCTGTGGTAAATAAAACAACATAGTTGACGTGAAAACTTCACATTGGAGAGATGGAGGGTGAACTGGAAGCGAAAATGGACTACTTCATTTTATTAATAGGTAGAATCGGCAAGAATGAGTATGCAGTCAAGTCTCGCGTTCTCGCAGATTCTACCTATTACAAAATGAAGTCCGTTTTCGCTTCGAGTTTAAGCGCCATCTCTCCATGGTCTGTTTGGTGCTGGGAGGACTGGAATCATTGAATAACTTTTTGGTGGTGTGAGTGTTTTTCAAAATCAGAAGAAAAAAATCAATACTATAAAAAGAAATGGTATCCCAAAAAGAAAGAAAGAATGAGGGAAGTTGAGGCGTAATCGAATGTTGAAGAAACAACATTTTGGCTGTAGAATCTTTGTTAAATACGAACGGAATCGCCAATACAGCGATTAAGTTGTATGAACAAAATGTTGGCAAAAAATCCAGCAATATTTTATGTTTACTTCCGCTATCATTTTTTATACAACAAGGTTACTGTTAACTAATTCAACACTGATTACCAAACTGTCCTATTCATCCGTCGCTTTGAACTTCGGTCAGACCCATGAGCCGCCTCTTCAACCATTAATGGACATATTCACCAGATGGGTCGAGTCTGAGTCAAGCATTCGAACCAGCTACTGAATAAGGCTATCAGAAGGATTCAACCTGGTTCCGGTGTCTATTAGAGGTTAGGTTCGACTGGTGAATAATCGACTTTGCTAACGAATACTTCAACGAATTAATGTTTCAAAATTTAGATGCTGGATTTTGTTCGGAACTTTTTGAAATATCTGATCCAATGCATTAAAATCGAATTAAAATTGTGGTCAGATAACTATTTTTAAGCAGTATATTGATGCTTCTGGCAATTAACAAGTTATTCATGATTGAAATCTTGGATTAAAAATGTAAAATAAAAAACATATATAAAAAAGTAAATTCCAATTTTCCCCATGTTTTCATATGCTTTCTATAACTGATTTGAAGTATTTCTTGAGGTAAAAATTCGCATTGAAAATGTCATTCGCCCATTTTTCTTCTTTTGCCACTTGGTGCAGGAGAAAATTATTGGTAGCTGAGTTCTGTACAGTGACTTTTTCAAATTTCGTTCGACGAAAAGAAAAAGAGCTTAGAGACATTTTCGCAGCAGTAAATAAATTGCCCTCGACAGTTATTGATGGTTATAGAAATTGCGACATTTTTGGGAATTTAGTTTTAAAAGAATGGATTTTCTCCATACAAAAGACAATTTCTCTTCTCCGAAATAGATTTCTGAGAAGTTCTCGTGCATTAAATTAATCACGTGCTAAAGGTATGTTGAATTAACAATTAAAAGAACTTAGTTTTACGAATTTTAACATTTAAAAAAATACCAGTAACCACTCGTGTATAAAATACCTTTCTTTTGCAAGAAAAATAAGTTGCTTCATTTTTATGAATTTGTATACTGAATCAGATGTTCAATTAATTGCAGTCATAGCATGATGAAATTAACTTTGTTTTTCATTAACTTTTGCTTTATTTCTCACAACAAAAAATAAAAAACATTATGGTCATTCTTTTTGTGCAAATATTTCTCCTCTACTGCAATTATGTGTGTGTGTGTGTTTTGCATAAAAGGGTTTGAATTTTTCCCGCAGATGATAATGTCAGAAAATATTGAACTGCTCAAAAGAAGGGTTAAAAATCCCATATTGAAAATTCTTTTTTGTACATGCAGCTCGTCAAAAAATATTTGGATTGAATTGTCAGAAGAAAATGAAAATGTCACTTTTCTGTAAAACAGAATTAAAGTAAAGGGTTTAATATGAGGAGATAACATTTCCAGGCTCTTTGGTAGTGGTCTAATTGGAGTAGAAATTCCAGACGTTTCGGCTTGCTTTGCTGCAGCCATCATCAGTGGTTTGAGTTTGGTGAGACTGATTCCTGGCTGCGGTGGCTCCGGTATTTAAGCAAACTGCTGCTGGGCTGCTGGTCCTGATTGGGAGGCGTTCTCAAGCCACTGGTGGAATAAGGTTCCTGATTGGACGAGATTCAAGCCTCTGGGTGATCCTGATACCTGATTGGATGAGATTCACAAGCCGTGGTGGCTACCGGTTTCTGATTGGATGGGACCACAGTATGTTTTAGACAGTTGTGGCGAGCGGATCTAAGGGTAGGGTGCCATGTTTTTAGTAAATTGAAATTCTCCTCTTTTCTACTCCAATTAGACCACGGCCAATAAGCCCAGAAATGTTATCTCCCCATATTGTTGCCGGTCGTGAAAGCCTTAAACAGTTTTAAAGGGTTTAATATTTAAAATTTACGTACCATAACATTTCTACGTTTACCATAATGGAAAGCGCGTATGGAGTTCACAATATTTTAATCTGGAAATAAGGTTGTAACATGTACGTAAAGCTATATTTGAATTGTTTCTGGACCAGTAATGATGTCGACAACAATCATTTTGGTAGTACACAGTTGGCATAAAGCAAATAAAATTATTATACAAAAAAAAACATCGTACCTGTAGCAGTTGTTATGAAAATTATTATAAGAGGCATAAGTCAAATGTACTCCAAATCCCACTCCCACGGAAAAGAAAACTTGAACAGCAGCATCTACCCAAACCTACAAAAGAAATAAAAGAATAATCCACATTCGTTGATGTATTATGTTTCTCAGGATAAATTTTAAGATTTCGTGCCATTCAGCTTGTTTCTACAAAGCATCATTCATTTTTGTAATTGTCTTTCCTTTTCAAAATTTTTCCTATTATCTAAAAATATTGACATATATTTTAAGTTTTTATGTGTTCTGGCCCCAGAGCATAATCATCTTATAATATAGATGATCATAATCATCTTAGAATCATAATCATCTTAGCATAAGGTGTGGTCCGCGAGTAAAAAAAGATGGGGCACCACTGTAGACAATCTGCGAAGAATTTTAAGAAACTCATCAGGGAATGTTTCGGAATATTTCTATTTGAGGTCTTAAAAACGCGATTTTAAACCATTTTTGCTAACAAGATAAATAAATACCTTTGTGCTGAAAAGTAAAGTAAGAAATAACAACGTCAAAAAAGCACAAATTGCAGATTACTGCAGTCACGTGTTTTGGCGTTACAGGGAACGCCTTTTTCAATGCAAAAAGTAATGAGCTTATGGATGAAAAGACATACTACAAAAGCCAAGAGCTGCTTAAAGATAAAAATAGCGGATTAGCCAAAGACCAATGAGAAAATAATAAACCGATAAAGAACCAATAGGAATGCAAACAAAGAGCAGAAGCTCTCTCAGAGGTACAGTAAAGCCGAAAGAAAGAATTCAATTGGACAAAGATTAAGCCAAAGCTTAAACCAAAAGAAAATGTCAATACCTGTGAACCGCAAGAAAGGAAAAGCTGAATGGAAGAAAAATCACCTAGGAAATGGAATAAACAAAAACAAAATTTTTGAAAAAAGGAAAAAACAAAGATAAATAGAAGAAAAGGGAGAAATGTCAATCATGACAAAAAAGTAAAAAAACAAAATAAAGCAAGATAGATAAAAATGAATGGAAAAATAACAAATAAAAAAGTATGCAAAATAGAAAAAAAAATGGATGGGAAAAGGACAGTGTTAAAGATATGGGTGCCAGACATTGGAAAAATACTTGTCAGGGGTAGACTCTGAGACGGGTCTACCCCGATAAGGGTAGCCAAATCATTGTTCTTGACAAATCATCTTACGTTGATAAAACTAATGATTTGATTTTTCTGGTCCATATGTTGAAATTTCTAAAGATCCTAGTGATAAAGAGTTAAAAACTATTTCATACTAGCCGCCTTCGGCGACCAGCTGGTCCGCTTTTTTACGCCATTCACCTTTTTGCGCCAGGGTTGACGCCTTCGGCGGCTGCTTAGACAATATAGCGGCGGTATTAATCAATGTTTCTCTTTATATATCAATACTATCATTCGCCTTTTTACGCCAATGTTGCCGCCTTCCGCTGCTGCTTAAATAAATTTCGTGGCGGTATCAATCAATCTATATCTATCTATATCATTAGTAGTTTGAATAAAATATTTTCTAGACCAATCTCCAGTTCCGTCTTTTGGAATACTTTTAAAGGAGGGGGAGGGAGACACAAGCGGCGTACTCTTCATGCAAATTTTGTCGAAAAATAACAAAAAGCACTCCCACTACTTTTATGTGAAAGCATTGTTTTTTCAAAGTCTTGGTGTGGGGGGGGGGCATTGACACTCCGTTGAAGTTCCTTAAATGACGGGAATGTCTCTTTCATGCTGTCCATCTACTATATCGACCTCTATATTTGTCTATCTATCTATGCGATCTATGCATATCTACCTCTGACAGTATTTAACAATCATTTTTTATTTATATAAGTATTAATTCGAAAAAAAAAAAAAAAACATTTTTTTGTCCACTCAATCTCAATCTATCTCTGTATCTACCTAACCTAACTGCCAATCCGTAACAAAAACACAGATCATGCAAAAAATCGCGGGCTTTATTTGTTTAATCAAAATAGCCCGCAAAAAAAAAAAAAAAAAAAAAAATGCTCTATGTTCCCCGTAGTGTGCAAAAAGTAACGCTTGCAAAAAAGAAAAAAATAATGAAAATAAAAATAAAAGGTGAAGAGAAGGCAAACGTTTTCAGTTGGATCACGTGATGAGGTAAGTTCGGAACTCAGCCGGCAAGCGAACAGCTCGCATTGCATGAAATACACCACCAAAAATACAAAAATTACTCTATCTTCAAAACTTTTCCATTCGTCATATTTAAAATTAAATTTCCTACACTATAGTACAAAAAAAGTTCGTCTGGCGTGATTGGTTCGGGGTCTGTGAGGTTAAAAGTGCTAAAAAGTGCTAAAAATCACATAAAACATGAAATAATTTTTCTTTTCTTCTAATTAAAATATCAAAAATCGAAGCCCGAGGTGCATATCTTCGGCAAAAACTGCACCTGTATACCAAATCTCATCTTTCTAGGCCTTACCGTTTTCCTGGGATGCGCGCCACACACACACACACACACACACACAAACATCTTATTTTATTATATGTATAGATGCTGTCAAGTCTGCTCAGTCTAAAATGTTAAACGCTCTGTTGTTCCGTCTATTGCTAATTGTGCTAGATTTTATGCTTTATCCAAGGTGCATAAAGCTGCTATTCTTTTCTGGCCGATTATTTGCAATATTGGTACGGCTTCGTATAAACTTGCAAAACATTTAGTCTCTATGTTTTCCCCTCTTAGAAGTCACAATTTATTTACCATTAAAAATTATGTTGATTTTGTTAAAAAAAATGCATAGTTTCGTTCCAAATAATTCTTTTATGGCTTATTTTGATGTTGACTCTTCATTTACAAACGTTCCCTTCGAGTGTTTGTTATGCCTTCGTAGAAGACTTTCTGAATTTCATTTCACCAATACGGAAATTGAGGATTTAATTTTCCTTACTCGTACCTGTCTTAAGCAATGTTCTTTTGTTTTTAATGGGAAATTTTATATCATGATAGATGGTCTGGCTATCGGAAACTTACTTAGACCCATTCTTAGTGATATATTTAAGGTTAAGCTGTACCAAAAACTGCAGTTTCAATTTCGTGTTCGGTATGTTGATGATTGTTTTGTTCTAATGATCCAGAATCAGTTTAAGAGTGATGAGGTTTTATCTGTTTTAAACTCCATTGATCCTCATATTCAGTATTCTTGTGAGAAAGAACGGGATAATTGCATTAATTTCTTGATGTACTTGTTTCTCGTACTGAAATTGGTTTTGAAACTACTGTTTATCGCAAACCTTTTGCTGTTTCTTTTACCTCCTCATAGATTATCGTCTCATCCTCCAAATCAAAAATATTCTGCTTTCAATTCTTTTGTTTATCGTGCTATTAATATTTGTTCTTCATGGGAAATTTTTAAAGTGGAACTTAACTATCTAAAAGCTGTGGCAATTGATAGAGACTATCCATCAACTTTGATTGATTCCATTTATAAAAAACTTTGAAATAAATCTCAAACTAATGTTTTTAACCGAACCTTCATCAGAAAGAATTTGGTTGTTTTTTCATTCTTTCCATCTGCAAGCTATCAGGTTGCTAAGATTCTAAAACGTTTCCAATTCCAGGTGTTGTTCTCTCCTATTAATAAACTTTCATTCTCTTCTCTTAAAGATCCTATTCATCCTCTTGATTGTTGTGGAATTTATAAAATTAATTGTAGTTGTAAACTTGCCTATATTGGACAGACTCGGCGTGCTTTAAAATTTCGCTTGAAAGAGCATCAAAATTATGTGAAAAAACAACAATTAAACAAGTCTAGTATTATTGCTCAACATTGTTGGGATTTGAATCACTCTTTTGATTTTAACTCTTATCAGATTCTCTGATTATGCCCCAATTCCTCAGATCTTGACTTTTGGGAATCTTTCCATATTTTGAGGAACAGTTCTAACTTAGTTAATGGTCTTAAAGCAGTTCCGTATTTTTGTAATGTCTGGCACCCATATCCTTAACACTCTCCTTCCCCATTCTTTTTTTTTCTGTTTTGCATACTTTTTTATTTTTCCATTAATTTTTATCTATCTTGCTTTATTTATTCAGCTTTTCCTTTTTTGCGGTTCACGATTATTGATTTTCTTTTTGTTTAAGCTTTGCTTAATCTTTCTCCAATTGAATTCTTTCCTTCGGCTTTACTGTACCTCTGAGAGAGCTCCTGCCCTTTGTTTGCATTCCTATTGGTTCTTTGTTGGTTTTTTATTTTCTCATTGGTCTTTGGCTAATCCGCTATTTTTATCTTTTAAGCTGTTTGCTTGTCTAGCTCTTGGCTTTTGTGGGATGTCTTTTGATCAATAAGCTCATTACTTCTTGTATTGAAAAAAGCGTTCCCTGTAACGCCGAAGCACGTGTCTGCAGTAATCTGCAATTTGTGCTTTTTTGATGTTGTTATTTCTTACTTCATTTTTACTAACGTTAGAGGAAGGAATGACATCTAATCTCTTTCCTCTGCTAATTTTTCTAAACTGCAGTTCCAGAAATGCAATTTAAAACGAGATTTGATTGTGTTAAGAGGAGAGGGTTCGGAGACTATAATTTTTGTGAAATTGAAGTTCTAAAAACGTAATTTCATCCCTCCCTTGAAGAGTTAATGGATCTGTCTTTGTAGCTGTGTTACAAAATTTTCCTTGTAAATATGGACATTCAACAACGTGACCGCAGGAAGCAACTGATCCCATTTCACCAAGATTCCCCCCCCCCCCTACTGTAAGTAAAAGATGAAAATCTCACATGTCAAATAACAAATGCCCACTTCCTCTTGGTGTTTGGACCAAAGATCACATGAATTTTCAATGCATTTTTATGACTTTTAAATGATGTGCTATGAAATAAACCGTTGATATCTGTTCACTGGGGACTCTTTACGCGTGTTTGTTGAGTATTGTTTTGCACTGATGATGAATGGAGGTTCCAGTGTTTTCTGAAATAGCTATTCTGTCGTGCTAAGAACAAAAGCGGTATCTGTTGTTGAGCTGAAACTGAGAAATCACTTTTTAATGTTTTACGTCTCCATATATTAGATTCAGATGCAACGTTTTCCGAATTTTTTTACAACTATTTCCTTTTTGTAAATGAACATAGATCACCGTTATTAGGTAAAATACGTTACAAAGAACCATCTGGAGACAATAATTCAATTTTGTTAAAAAGAGCAGAACGACTTTTGTGATTAGCACGGCAGTATTTACAGAATTTTCTGGACAATTTGTGCTTTATTTACCTTATTTTTTTTTCTTTTACTTATACATTAACCCAAAATATAATTCATCAATTTTCATTTCGTAAATGAGGGTTTCTTTTTTGTTTGGCACTTGAAATTAATTGCTCTCTCAAACTTTTGGATTATAACATCCGAAAAAGGAACATATTTCCATTTCATTATTCTCTTGCTATGTCGGCTTCGTTTCATTCATTCTGTGGCTACCTCTATTAATTTTTAAGAGCGGAAATACCTTAGTCATACAATATTATTAAATATTAATAATGGAATACATTAATAGTAACGTTCACTAGCTAAAATACACGAATGGAAATTTCTTTTCACATAAATCATGAATCATTGGAATTATTTTAAATCTGGAATGTTTCAACCATTTTAACTATCGAAAACATTTGTTGACGGTAGAATACTGTTCAGGTAAATTTTTCATCTCAAAATCAATTTGCGTTTATACTAAACTCCTAGTCCAGTGCTTAACAACAGGCAGATCACAAAAGAAAATTATAACTTCTTGGATCATGGAATAAACATTTTTTTAATTATCAAAAGAATGGGAGAAAAAAAAAGGAAAAAAATGAAAATCATTTTAATGAATGAACATAACCTTATCATTAAAAATTTCCTGCATGCTTACGAGAACAGCCTCGTTACTTTAATCTTCAACAATCAGACAGCAATCATACGAAAACGACTGTCTTCGACAGAACAAGAACCGAACTGTTTATTTAACGTTTTCGTGATCGAGTCCTTTCATCAAATTACCACTTGAAACAAATGTCGTTAAAACACGAAACTTCATTTAAGCTGAGTTTCCAGTTATTTGTATTAGCTTCAAATGGCGAATTGCCTTAGTGCTGTAATTGGATCACCACCATTACTTTGATTGATATTATGAAGGAAATAAGGACAAGTAATTTATTTTATGTGGTTTTTGGTTTTAGTGAATGAAATGACGAATTAATTACCCCATCATAATATCTAAATGCTTGCGTAAGAGTATGATCTTTATGTCCAATGAGTTTCTTATTGATAAGGCTTAACTATAGAAAAAGCTTGTTTTAAAAGCTTAACTGTGGAAAAAACTTCTTTTTGGTTTTAGTTCACGAAATGACGACTTATGAAGAAATGACGAATTAATTATCCCATCATAATATCTAAATACTTGCGTAAGACTACGATCTTTATGTTCAAGGATTTTTTTTTCATTACTAAGGCTTAACCATAGAAAAAGGTTGGGCGGTGGTAGCCCGATCGGTAGTGTCGGATTCGGGGCCGGAGGGTCCTGGGTTCGAACCTCGATGGTCGATGACCCACCGTCGTCATTAAAGGGGACTGGGCGACGTTAAATATGGTCTCAATTTCCTCCAAGTGAAACGATACCTCTGGGGGTGCTAGCACCAGGTAGCTATTAGCTCCTGGACTAGTTCTAAATTCTCATTAACTGTTCGATCCGGTGATGGTGCTGCCATCTATCGGTATATAAAATAATGGAGGCAAGGCACTTAGTATGCAGTCCTCGACATAAATACAGTTGTAGTCAGTTGTGACTCTGAATAGGAATAGGGATAGAAAAAGGTTGTTCTAAAAACTTAACTATAGAAAAAGCTTTTTTTTTTGTTTTAGTAAATGAAATGACGAATTAATTATCCCATTAAAATATCTAAATGTTTGCGTAAGAATACAACCTTAATGTCCGAGGATTTTTTTCATTGCCAAGGTTTAACTACAGAAAAAGCTTGTCGACGTACTTTTTAACAGACGAGGTAAAAAAAGATGCAGGAGGAAGGTTACAGTCACTCAAGGTAGCTTTGATCCTCATTTTCTTTATTTTTAATCGCCACACTTAACTTTTAATGGTGGTATTATATCGGTTGATACAAAACTGAACTGAAACTCCAAAACTATAGTATAGTTACTTAAAATTAAGATCTAATCTTCATAATTTGCAAAGAACTTGGTTCAAAGCTATACTGCCCTTTAGAGAAACATTGAACCATGGAAGAAAATAGATGTAAAATAAATTATTTGAATAAAAATAAAGCAACTTTGAGCAAAAAAAAAAAAAAAAAAAAAAAAGAAAGAAAAAAAGAAGCCTAAATGTTTAAAACTTACTATTTTTTTTCAAATCACAAGAGATTTCCATCCTTTATATATTTTCAAAAGATTTTACAATGCAATGGACAACCTTTGCCTAGCACTTGGTACTTTAAAATAAGACATCACATTGTCGACCGCGCAATCAAAGTAT
Organism: Uloborus diversus; assembly: GCF_026930045.1. Taxonomy (NCBI): domain Eukaryota; kingdom Metazoa; phylum Arthropoda; class Arachnida; order Araneae; family Uloboridae; genus Uloborus; species Uloborus diversus. Next base: position 49,203,848 of record NC_072734.1, on the reverse strand, counting down.
CAATGGTTTTACGTTTTTTTTTTGAAAAAATTAGCATAATCAAGATTCTTGTTTCTTTTGCGGAACCCGTAATAATGTTTAGTAGAACCGTAGGGTTTGAGGAACCCTGGATTGACTGAAAAGAATCACGTTTTTCTACGCTTCCTTATTATTTTTCCGTTGGCATTTGAAGCAGGCAATTAAAGCAAGCGTAGGGGTAAAATGAGATTTGAATTCTAAATGCTACTGGATGTTTGTTTGAAGTAAATCAAGTCATTCATTGTAGAGATTCAGCTTCTGGCTTACAGCCAGTTTAAGGCGGAAGGCAATGCGGCCGTTGGCCTTTCAGTTCAGGAAAAGAGTTACAATTAATATGATTGGATTTATATTAATTGAACATTAAATGAAACAAAAAAAACTTCATGCATTATGGATCTAACTTTTCAGCTATCAGACGGGTTTTCAAATTCGAACTTTTGTCTTTTACTGATTTTTTTAAAGTGGAGGTTGTGCAAGAAAATTCTGTCTTACAGTCGAAAACTTCCTCGTGTTATAAAGCATTGCTTTCAGCAACTACAAAAAAAAAAAAAAAAAGTATTTTATAGGTCCCCCCAAAAAGGTAGGAGCTCGTGTCTTACAGGGTCTGTATAAAAAGTAATGAGATTGAGCTGTGTTCAAAGAATTTATTGCAGATATTAATACTAACACCTAAAATGCTTCAAAATAAGACCCTTGGCCTAACACACTTATCCCAGCGAATCTTCTAAGCTTTGGAGGCTGCTTCCTGAATGTCATTTAAAAGTCTTGTACTAGCATTTTCACGGCATCCAGAGTTCTATGGTGATGCTCTTTTAGTGATGTTTTCATCTTCGGGAATAGAAAGAAGTCTCCTGGGAATAAATAGTGACCGTAGGCGGGCTGGGGATGCAGAGCGATACCATTATTGATCAGGAAGTCTTGGAAGATGAAGGGTGTTTCCAGCATTTCTAAAGTTTTTAGCAATGATGCTGTAAACTGTCATTTTATCAAGTCCAACTTCATCTGCAATCATTCTCACATTTAACCGGCGGTCCGAATTTATCACAACACGCACACGATCCGCATTTGCGTCCGTTCTGCTGGTTGACGGGCACCCTGTTAGAGATTTATACTCCACGCTCTCCGGTGGCCATCTTTGAAACACTTGTGCCACCGAAGCACATGCGCCTTTGGCTGACAATTATCTCCGAACACTTGCTTACACATCTTTAAAGTCTCTGAGGACGATTTCCCAAGTTCCACACAAAACTTAATCACGTAACGCTGCTCAAATGTTTTTCCGCACTTTGGAACTGGAACCGACATTAGCAACAGAGGTACACTATAACGACAATGCTGCCCGAACAAAGTCTCCCAGGCTAATGTGGACCGGAGTGGGTCCCCACCAGTAACCCCCTCCACCAACCTAACTGATTTGTGCGCACTTGGGAGGTACAGTCGCTTCAGAAAAAAAGAGTCTGATTACTTATCATACAAACCCTGTACTTACAAAATTTCATATTTCAATAGGAGAAATTTAATATGCTTTCATCTAAAGTTGAATTTTAAAAATTGTTTCCCAGCCGTTGTTCTGATTTACATATTTTCGTGCGGGGATACGTTTATCGATCTTTTCATTTCATTATGATATGAAAAAAATATGGCTATCAATGATTATATTTGTCGTTTTTTTCACCTACTTCAAAAATAATGTTTAAAAGTAATATTGATTTTCTTTAAAGAATGAAAATTACTTTTTTACTTTTAGAGCGATTTCCAGTTACATGAACGGAAGTTGTATTCTTTTCTTTTATGCAATTTTGAAGCCTGTTCCTACCCCCCCCCCCCCCCATTTTTCTGTTGCACTTATCTCTATTCATTGATATATCAATCTATGAATTCTTTCAAAAACAGTTTTCTACCTATTTGGCCAAAAGTTTAGTGATTAATTTTTATCACCTAAAGACCTAAGAAGTAAAAATAATTTACGATTACAAAAAATAAACGTGAAATTTTTTTGAAAAAGACAATAAATAAATGGTGGCACTGTCTAAATTTGTAATGAAACTTTTGCATACCTGTTTTTCAGATTGTATATGAGGAACCCGATTCTTTTTTTTTTTTTTTAATAAAAATTTTTTTTTGTTCCCAATTTTTTTTTTGTTACACTTATCTTTATTCATTTAAATCTGAATTTGTGAATTCTTTTAAAAATACTTTTTACCTTTCTAGTTATAGTTTAGTGATTATTTTTTTGTCATCTAAAGACCTAAAAAGGGAAGCTAATTTATGATTACAAAAAATAAATGTAAAAATTGAACTGAGAAAGATAACTTCGTCTGAAAATAAATGGTGGCTCTGTGTAAATTTCTAACGAGACTTTTACATATCTGTCTGAGGAATTACAAGGAATCTGATTTTGCAATTCTTTTATACAATTTGGAAGCGTATTATTATTTTATATTTACCAATTGTTTTAGTTACACTAACCTCTATTCATTATTGCCGCTCATTTTCCCCTCCGAGCTTTATCACGGCCGCGGAGTAAGAAGAGGTCATGGAGTCAGATTTGTTGAGTAAAGGGGAGTCGCTCATTTTCTCCTTCGTGCTTTGTCAAGGCCGCGAAGTAGAGGAGGTCATGGAGTCAGATTGTGGGATAAAGGAGTTGGCGTCACTCATTTTTCTCCTCCGAGCTTTGTCATGGCCCCGGAGTGAGAGCAGTTCATGGAGTCAGATTGTGGGGTAAAGGGGAGTCGCCCATTTTCTCCTTCGTGCTTTGTCATGGCCGCGAAGGTCATGGAGTCGGATTGTGGGATAAAGGAGTTGGAGTCGCTTATTTTCTCTCCTACTCCGCAACCCTTCAGTTTTATCCCAGAAACTCCTTCCTCCATGTTAAAGAACGGATTCCCATTCCGTGTTGAACTCGTGCATAGTGAAATAACAACGTTTAACAAAATTGCAGATTACTGCATACACGTGTTTCGGGGTTTCAAGGAACCCCCTTTCAAAGCAAAATAAGTAAGTGGATGGACAGTAACGTTATTTAAAAAAATTCCGCGGTTTAGGGTATATATTCAATGCGTTTTGTTGGACAGAAATATCAAAATACATGCAAAATGCATAATTACATTTTGTTTTTAAAACCCAGGGGTCAATAACCCCCCCCCCCCCCCGATCGCCCACTAGACGGTTCTGCTTATGGATGAAAAGACACCCAGCAAAAAGGAAAAAAATCTTTTGACGGTTGTCTCTTTATTCATAAGCTTACTTATTTTGCAATGAAAAAGGGGTTCCCTGTAACCACGAAACAAGTGTATGGAGTAATCTGCAATTTTGTGCAATTGAACTTTCACTTTTCAAACACAAAGGCATTTATTCAACCTTACGTGTATAGTATTTTTTGTTGCTAAAGTGTATACTTCACTTATTCTAATCCTTTAATTGTAATGAAAATCGGTTCTTATTTCAAGAATTTAAATTTTACCTGTCGATAGTCTTACCTGTGAATGCAGGAGCTTCGATACATCTGGACTTAAGTAATATGTAACTCCCTCAGCAGCTCCAGGAAGAAATGCACCCCGGAACAGCAGTATGGTAAGTATAACGTAAGGAGCTGTTGCAGTGACCCAGACTACCTGAAAATAAACCATAATTAATACTAATTTATGCGTATGAAATCAAAAATTTAGTTTAACGTAAGCAGTAACTTGCAATTAAATAATATTTCCCCCCTAGAAACTAATCTAATGCTCGATAGATTTTTTTTTCTGTTAATTTCTCTGCTTTTAACTGTTCATTCGGGTGCTACTTCAAAAGTTTCCGAAGAAAAAAAAAGAGAGATTTCTCATTTTGTTTGTTAAATTTAGGAATCTCATTAAATGCGACTTCTGGCGTAACTTTCTTAGCGTGAAAACAGGTTTAATGTATCATTAAAATATCGCGAGAAATAAAAGAGGTAAAATGAGTTCAAAATAAATTAAATTCTCTTATATATATATATATATATATATATATATATATATATATATATATATATATATATATATATATATATATACATACATACATACATACGCACATACAAGTCAATGATCGAGGAACGCTGCTGACATCAACCATGAAATTTGTACCACGGCATGATAATTTGATAATATGTTTTGGTAATGTTGAAACTTCAGGGAAAGGCTTCATTGTGACACGGCTGAACTGGATTCGGTAACCTAACTGTTTTACTGGTGAGACTGTGTCCATTCAGGGGAATGAAGAAACGAAAAAGGTGTCAACAGTGAACACAACCTACTGGAGTTTAGGGTTAGTCCACTGGAGTTAGGATTAAAATTTCAGCTGTCAAAATATCACCAAACAGGCAATTGCTTCGTTCAAATGTAGAAGCAATTTTCACCCGTCATATCTTGACGGGCGATTTTCTAGTATTTCAATGATATTGAAAAAAAAAAATGAAAATGCTATTTTTATGAGAAGAGAAATGTTTCTCTCAGTCAGACGGTCTGTTTTTCTTCTCGAATTAATAAATATGAGGGATGTGTGCGATTCAACGATGCGTTGTGTGCTTGTTCATCGAACAGAGTGATAGCTATTAAAACATATTTCATTCATGAAATTTTGATTAGTATGCCAATCTACTTTGTTTAGAAATTTTAAACAGTTTAAAAACGTTTAAAATAAGCGCATTTCAGGTAAATTTGAAGTACTGTCAAGCCTCCCAAAAGCGGACACCGTCAGGACCAAAGTTTTTGTCCGCTTTTGGGAGTCTGAGTTTACAATGACATTTTAATTTTGTATTTTAAACCTACACATACAGTGCATAGTTCTAAATTAAATTAATGAGCATTGCTTTTATAAGTGAACTTAACTAATAAGTAAATAATCCGCTGAATCTTTCGAGAAAATAAAATAGGAAGGCATTTGTAAACTGCTTCCTCTAGCTGAACAAAACCGATCAAGTACAATGGAATGAATGTCGCTGATTTTCAGCAACTTTTTTGTTTTAGATCGTAGCAAAATGTAGCGCAGTCGGCTACTTTTCACTTAATCTGGCAATACTGTGCCGATTCCTCATCAGCGTCTGGAGAGTAAAGACGATACGATGACGCTAGTCTCCCAAAATTTAGTTGGAAGAAGCGGGGGGGGGGGGGGGGGGGGGGAGATGCCTTTAAGTTGCACGTGAGTATTTTTTCTCTTTTCCTGCAAACTGACAAAGCAAGGTACTGTGTAAAAGGAGAAAGATTTTTTTCTTCAGTTTTTTGCTGGAATTTTGTGCATGAAATGAAAACAAAACTTTCATAAGCTTCGACTAAAAGGTTCGACTTGAATGGCTCCTGTTTTCGGAGAAAAAGGGGTGTTAACCCTCTTATCGGTACTGGTTAGCCCGAGAACATAGTAAAGGAGTAGAAAAAATGCTTGCTACAAAAGCAGTGCTGAGCAAATGCTTACCAGACACAGAAAAATAAAACGAAACTCGGCTGATTTACTGTTCGTTAACGGGAATGTCCGCTAACGAGGAGTGAAATACAATTTACGCCTATCTCGAGGGTCTGTGGATTCAGAAACTGTCCGCTATCTGGGAATGTCCGTTAAGGGAGGTTTGACTGAATTTGTAAATTTATAAATTTAACTTAACCTTTAAGAACACGGACGGTGTAGCGGGTACGCAATTTAGCGATAAATCAGCTGTGAATTTTAGAATAGTCACTTGACCAACACCTGGCTATTATTTACTCTCTTTCCAAGGTCCGTTTAGTGACGTACTTGTGATTAAAGTTGAAAGTTGCCTTTTTCTTTTGTTCTTTTTTGATTTTTTTTTTTTTTTTTTTATAGAACCCACACGTGAGTGGGTCAATTTTGTATGCAAAAAGCATATAAAAACAACAAAATACAACTGTGAGAGATGCAATAATTGTTTAAGAAATGCCAACGAGTTGTCTCTTTGACTAAAATATCATTTATATGTATACTTTTTTTAAAATTTTTATTTTATAATCGTGAAATTCATAAATTAAACGTTATCATTTTTTACTTTATTGTGATCGTATTCATTTAAATTGTGTTCGTCAATTAGACCTTTGTTACTTCTATAACATTACTATACCTTTGTATTGAAAAACAAAATCTTTAAAAAATGATAGTTTAGCTTTTAAAAATGATGGCGTACGGACTACGACTTCCGTGATCTTATCTTACTTCAAACCGTCCATGTTCTACATACACATGTAGAACACGGTTAATTACATAACGAAGGAATACAAACCTTTTTAACTAAAAAGACAATAACACTAAAATATATTATATAACATCTAAAAGTTGAAAAAAAAAAAGAAATTTCAAAAATATGTTTTTTTTTTGGTTACATACTATGTAACAAATGTATTTTTTATTTTCGTTTCAAGAAATAGAGCAAAAGTTATGCATAAAACCTAAAATACGATTTTCCACGTACTAAGAGATAGATTCATTGACTCACTCAAGTTGAAGCGTTTTACATTTTAGGCAAAAGAATGAATTGCAAACTATATAAAAAAATATTATATATTTTTTTTATGATTTTTTTTACAGTTGAACAGAGCTCAGTCTTATAGTCTTCAGAGTTTGTTTTCATTCTTAAATAATCTCTGTTTTGTTGAACGTATAAAATATCACAATAAGTTAAACAGAGTTGACGAAAACTCTACTGACGTGAGTTGCCATAAATTAAGCCCTTTATATAAAACATATTGTTTTCAAAAAGTTCTAATTGCTGAAAATATACATTTAAAATTCTTTGCAGTCCTAGCCAATTCAGACAAACTTAGCTTTGTTAGAAAATTGATGTTGATGGTAAAGTGGGCTCGTTTAATCTTAGGCGACCTAGTAAAAATATTTATGCCTTCGATTTAACGTTTTCTGAGATGTCCTTATTTTTCCAAATTCATGTTATGCAAACCTGAATGCAGATGGTCGTTACTTAATGACTGTATGATAAACATTTACATTAAAAAAAGAAACATATACTTTATAGAATTTTACATATAACACGAATTTAACTGGCTCGAATGTAACATGAATTTAACTGATATATTGAGCATATTGAGTGTATGCAAAAAACATCACTACTTCAAACAGCAAAACTAAATCTGTGTTTTATCCATTAGTATAAAAGGCGAAACCATTTTTTATATTTTCAGCAATAGCCACTTAATTCATAATTGTAAGCATCGATTGCAGCATACTGTATTTCTCGTTGTTTAATTTTAATTATCCAGATCTTATGGTCTCCTATTCTTGATAATGGTCAGAAAAAATGAATTCCTTTGCTCTTTTTCGACTTTTAGGTTTTAGCTCTAAATGTGAAATGAAGTCTTAATAAGGGAAGCTTAAAAAATGAATAAATACTAAAAAATCCCTTCATGGTTTATACCTAAATTAAAGAAAAACGCGATTAATACTAATACCGTTGAAGGAATTTTAAAAAAGTGGCTTAAAGTGATTTTTCGCTCTGGTTGGCTCATTTTCTCTCGACTTTTGTTTGCTTTTAAAATGCAATTATAGGCAGGATCACTTAATAATTAGTATTTTGACGATGCAATAAAATTAAGGTTTGAAGTTATGATTTAATTATGAATATTTAATCCAGAACGAGATAATTAAGATATTAAGTAAGCGTGTATATTGCAATTTAAAATTCATTACCATCTTTTTTTTTATTTTTTAGAAAAGATAAGCTATTTATTGATTGTTTACATACCTTTGAGTGATCTTAGGATTTAAGTACAAGTTATTTAAAATTTGAAAATACTTTTAAGAGTTTTTTATTTTAAATTCTGAAACACATTTCATGTTCTTGAACACTCTTTTTTAACACCCACCAACAAAATCCATCATACTCTCATGAAATTTGTAAAATAACTTGTGGAAAATTTGAGGAAGTAAATAAATAAGGAACTCTTGAACTCCAGAAATAATTTTAGGCGACGACTTTGCTCTTGCTCTAAAAATTTGTTAAAGAAAAAATTGTTTTAAGGGCTCTCAATATTTCAAAATTTCAATAGTTGGGGTTTTGGCCAACAATCTGGTCATCCTGGTTACGCAAATCTCTTAATTTTTCTAGTTTTAGCCCCAGAGTTTTATTTGTCAATTTAAATAATTAAATTGGTGTGTTACTTTATTTATATTGCTAAGGCGGGGAAAAAAATCCGTACCTGCAAATTAACGTTGATAATATTTAGTGCCAATAGAAAGACCGCCAAAAATCTCAAGTATCGAAATCTTTCCAGTGAATAAGTATTTCGAATCTATCTTCTTACCTTCCCTGAAGATTTAACTCCTTTGAAGAGGGCGAAGTATAGAATGACAAAAACGGAAAAGACACACAACACCAACTGCCACTTTGGAGTTCCTAGATCATCAAAACCGGAGCTCAAATGTAATTCTAGCACTCCGCGGCTGAAACGAAAATGGAGAATAATCGATGAAGAACTTTTTAAATTAAAAATATAGGTTGACAAAATATTAACTAGAAAACAACATTTGATTGCACAAAATTGCATATTGCTGTAATCTGCAATTCCGTGCAACCAAATGTTATTTGTTTCTTTAAAACTTTTTAAGCATTAAAATGTTTATTCAACTTTAACAAAATAATTTTTCGACATTCTAGTAAAGAACAATTGCTTAATCTTAAATGTGCCAATTGTTTCTGAGCAATTTTTGGTGACAAAGTAACCACCCAAATTGACTGTCAATACTTGCAGCTAACATAGAATTAAACTTGTAGATATGCCTTAATCACACCTGAGATGATCGTTTAACTTTATATTTGAGTTCGTAAAATCGCTTTGCTGTTTGCTATTCCAAAAAAAAAAAAAAAAAAAATCAAAAAATAATTTTACAGACAGCTGTAAAACCATCACTTGAAAAATTCGCTAAGATGAAGTTCACTCTAACATTTTCACTTTCCACAAAAGAAAAATTACATTTACATGAAACAAAAGTTTAGTTTTGTGACATCGAAATATAAGCTCTTGTGTATCGTAGTAATTACATGGAAAAATTTAATGTCACCAAAATCATGTGTTTACCGACAATAAAGTTTTTCAATGCAAGTACTTTTGAGCAAAAATACCACTATATATGTAAAAATAATATAAAAACGTCCTATCATAAAGAATAAGTCCTATCATGAAGTCCTATCATTACAAATCGTAAAAGCAGTTTTTTGCTGTTTTGGGGGCAGGATGGACTTGAAAGATCCCTAGAGAAATTTCAGAGTTGAAGTTTTACAAAAGCAGTTTTAGGCTTTTTCCTTGGTGGTGTTAGATGTGGTCGGGACAGCTTACAAGGTATAGTACCTTCGGAAAAAGTTTCAAAACTCACAATTTTAGGAAAGTTAAGGGGGGTTACCTCCCTCCCCAAATTTTTATCAAAATTGATTTCAATACCATGTTATTTTTGGTAACGTCTAACGGTTTCGACATTTCATCCAAAAAATTTTTAAGTTGTAAAATTTTAACTTTCTATGGTGATTAGGGACGTAAAAGGAATAAAGAAAGTTCAGGTACTCTCTCTGAAATTTTTTAGGAATAAAATCCCTAAAACCACATTTTAGAATTTCTTCGATGATGTTAGAAGAATGGTCAGAATTCAGGAGCTGTTGCCGGAATTAATTGAAATTGAGTTCCAACAATACAATTTTAAGCTATGCGTTGAGACGTTCGAGGAGGGGGATCCTTCGGAATTTTTTCGGCAGTCAAATGCTTCGTTCAAGTCTGTTCAGTGACATAAGGGGTAGGATGAGAACTCTAGGTATCGCCCTGGAAGTTTGCTGAGACTGAGGCTTATTAATTTTAAACTTGATATTTGGTAATGTTTGGGGAAAGGGTGGGGAATTTGGAGTTCCCTTAAAGTCAAAAAGCTATTATTTAAAAGGTATCATTGACGACGTTACTCAAAGAGAGGGGAGGGGATTCCCTGCCTCGTAAATAGTAAGAAATTTAACTCGAGGCTATTTTTGGCCCAGTGAGGGCAGACAGGTTAGCGGCTCTCTTCCAGAAATGTTTCGAAACTGAAATCCTAAAAATGAATTTTAAATTATCTTTGGTGACAAAAAGAAGAAGAGTGCGGTTCGTATGCTCTCCTCAAAAAAAAGGGTAACTAGATGCGCCCATGTCAAATGATTGTTGTTAAACAACTTCCAACTTGTTAAATGTCGAACTTAAATGCTTTGTTAGTGAGGCTGCTCTTCGTCTTTTAGTTCTATCGACCTTGACCGCGCCATTTTTGGCTTAATTTATTCAAACGTTGCTCCCGTGCAATTGTTCAAGTAAATCTCGGTTGTGTTTTTTGTTCGAACACGCAGTTATTTAAGGAAAGATTGCGTAAAGTTTTGAAGAAGAATAGAACTTACACAGGAAAAAATGAACCTCAAAAGTCCTATTATCCGAGTAATGAAAAAAATATCTAATTAACTTTCTTTCATTTTCCTTCTTTTTATTACCTCTATTGCCTTTGTTTTTTTAATAAATCGGAACTGGATGCAAATGAGCGTTGGTTATCGAATTTTTATTTCTCACAAAACTAACCGAGTGGAAAAGTTTTTCCGACTGCCGCTCTTTGCCCTTTAGCGATTCCCGTATGAACCACAAGTTTACGATCCGTTTACAATAACACAAGAAGATAAATAAAATAAGTAATGAGGCTCTTACTGGTAGAAGAATAAACGAACCTTTCTTTTGAGCCCATTCCAATTTGCGTAACCGAGAAACCTTTTTGCAGCGTGATCTGAAATATCTCCCATTGTCTCTCGTTCATGAAGATCTCCGGATGACGAATCAGTGACGTTGAAACCAATTCCGTGGGAAAAGATTTAATTTGTTTACGCGGAGCCGGTAGATTCGACTTGCCAGAGGAATGCGCCGTTTTCGTTCTATTTTTGAAATTCAAGTCAGAAATTCCGTTCGGAAGAACGCGGTTAATAAACCATGAACATCAGAAAAATCATCTGATTTGGTTGCAACTGTGCATGCATGCCGTCAACAGAGGCATTAAAGAGTTCTAGAAAATATTTTCCAAGAGTAATTAATCTCTTCAAAAAGCAATACTCAGTTCAAATTAGTTGTTGATTTTCCTCAATTACTTGATGTGCCAAATGATCCATAGGTTTAAAATTTTTACAATTCAAGCATGCTGTTTCTTTGAAACATTAATTATTTCAGATGGTAATTTCCGATTAGCAGCAAGCAAGCAATAAATCACGAGAGATTTCCCAATCTATGGTAACCGGGGCTGTTTTGAATATTTCAAATGTTGACAGACTGGGCCAAAAATAGTCGATTAGTCAATTTTCCGCCAATTTTGTATGGTTAATATTAAAGTACCCATTAATTTGTACCAGGCAATCTAAAAACACTTCAAAGTTCAATTACTTATATAATAAGGAGTACGTTTTTTACTTAACTGCTCATTTACTTAACCATTGTGACTCAAAATCCATTGTCATTTAAAACTTCTATAACTCACGGAATAATGTAAGAACTTTTTTTTACAACTTACACTCACACGGGGCAAATGCATAATGACATACAACGAACCAAAATTAGAGTTATGCAAAAAGCTCCATTTTGACTGATGTGTTCTGCATACTCTACTAGAAAGCTCAAAAATTGGTCAACAGCTCTGGGGTTAGTCGTTTGCTCAAGTGTTGTAAACTTAACTGAAGTGATTTTTATGAAATTTTATAAACTATGAAACTAACATTTTGACATTTTTTCGCGTAAAATTTAGGTATTTTTACACCGTTCAAAAAAGGGGAGTTTAAGAAATTTAATTTAGTGGTAGTAAGTTGGTAGAGCGATCATGCATAAAAAAAAATGCGTTTTTGCTTAAGTAACAGCACGGTAATTATAAGTAGGCATCCTACAGCGCGAACAGGTGAACGGAATGCAACGAAATTTTTTATATAGGCTATACACGAGATGCGTTTATAGAATTTTGGAAAAAATAATCAGTTTTAAAATGTCCACCAGAGGGCACTTTTTGGGGGAAAACATAAAATTTAACACAATGAACGCGAAAATCAAGATACAGAAACATTAACAATCTAAAACAAGAATTGTGAGTAATAAAATGTAAAACTGGTAAAAGCTGTTAACTATAGGGAAAAAATTTCGTGATGAAGAGGAAGCTTTATGGGAAACAGCTTAGGGTAAGGCGCCTATAAAGATACATATGGCGGTTCCAGATTAGGGCATAAAAAGTTTGCAGACGTTATCGTGTTTAAGCAGTTTAAGTCGATGTTTCCGGCTGTTCTAATGATGGTCTCTTTAGTTGAATATGCGCTATTGGTGAAGCTGTTTTACTAAAATAAGAGGAATAGCTTGGCTGTTGCTCATAAATTTTGTAGTAGAAAGAACCTACACACCAATGGTATCCGGATCATGATTAAGAAATTTGGCGAGATTGAGAAATTGGGCGTTCAATTCAATCAATTCCGTAAGCGTATCTCGTATATAGCTGATACGGAAAACTTCGTTGCACTCGGTTCACCAGATTGCTCTGTCAGATGCCGTTTATAAGGGGAGTTTAATTATAATCACCTGGTCTTCAAAGTGCTTTCTCCGTTTAGGATTAGAAATGGTAAATTAGGCTAGCAAAAGAGATTAGTAATCAACAATATTCATAGAAATCAATAATACTACTTACTCGAAGAACTCCAAAGCTGGACTAGTTCTGTTGTTTGGCAGTGTTGAAGAATTGTACGTTTCTCGCTGAGTTGAAGAGTCATTATATCCCCCCCAACAGTTGGCTGTGTTCCACTCGTTGCCGCATCTCACCCAGGGCAACTCGGCGGTCATAGAGGACACCATGAAGTAGATCGTCCATCCGATGATCACGTTGTAGTAGAAGGAAACGTACCACGAGATCAGGACAGCGCAGAACCCTACGCCTGAAGAAAAAAAAATCATGTGTCACGTACTCTAGACATCACATTAGATCATAATCAAAGTTACGAGTTGAAATGATCAACATGTATTTGTATGGTAGGGCGGAGCTAGTTGACCATAGAGGCACGTTATGCAATCGATATTTCTCGAAAACTATTCACCATACATGTAGACATCAAATAGCAGAAAGGAAGGGTTATGGGAGAGGAACTTATCGCGCGATCTTCAATTGCAGCTCGGCAAATGAGTGAAGTAAACTTGCTCATTATTTATTTTTTGACAAAAAGTAATAAACTCATTTGCCGCAAGTTTTCGTCTGTATTAGTACAATGTTATCTGTATTCTGTCAGGTAAGTTTTATTCTTTCATAAATTTACTGTACTTTTGATATGTATAGAGATTCTGGGTAATACTCGTACCGTTTTTTTCGTAATCTCACTTTTATTTTGAGACTGATTTGGGGTTAGTGGAGTAAGTATTGCTCAACTGACCCCCGCGACTTAAAACAAAAGTAGTAATATATTTTTTGCTTTTGTTAGGATGCGGACTTATAAAAGGAAAACTATACGATATTCTTACGCTATGACTTGAATAATGCTTCAAAGGCTGTCAATGATGAGGGAAAAAGTGAATGCCGCCGCCAAAGAATTCGGTATCAGGCGGATGATTTTGACAAGATTTTTGAAAAAATTAAAAGGTGGTGCTTTATCCATGGGTTATGAAAAATCGAGGCAAGTTTTTTCTTCCCAACATGAGGACTCTTTAAAAAAATACTTGCTGCAATTGGCATCAGTCTTTTATGGATGTTCCTCAAAAGACGTTCGTCGGCTTGCCTACAAGTGTGCTGTTAAATTTAGCATTAAAACTCCATCCGCCTGGACTGCAAATAAGATGGCCGGACAAGATTGGCTTACAAAGTTTTTAAAACAAAAACTTGTTTTGAATCTTTCTAGTTGATTTTACTAAAAACTGAAATCTCTTACATCAAGCTTGATGCATAAAATTCACCATCTGACTAACGATTTAGGCTCATGAATTCAAAAGATATTGTCACTCGGTGGCATAGTTGGGCAGAGAAAAGCTTCTACGCCGAGGGCTCGAGTTTGGACTACAGCAAGGTCGTATATGAGTCATTCTCCAGAATATGTATGACCGAAAATATTTTTCAATTTCAATACCTTTTGTTTTCATTTTTTTTTTCGTTATTACATGAAAATTTTACCTACTATAAGAAACTAAACAATGGCCTAGCGAAATTCCAATCATTTAACTCATAAATAAAAAAGATTAAAAAAATTACCTTGTTCATGGAAATAAAATAAAAATAAAGAACAAAACTTGAGTGTTTGAAAATAGAGGCAAATTTAATATCAAAAAAGTAATTTTGTTAATTGTGCAAGCAATAATCTATTTTAATGATTAGTGTGATTCTAATAGTAAGCCATCTTAATTAAAGTGTGGCTTAAACTTTAGTTATCCTTTTATATCAAATTTGTACTAAAAATAGTATAGTAATAATATATTTCAAAATTGGTGAATTTGCGAATATACTGGTAATTTATAATTTTGGTAAAATGTCTAAAATTGATGTACATTCCCTCTATCATTTATTCTGCCCTCAGAAAGAATGACATTGATAAGGCCTGTCACGGAGGTGAGGAATTTTCCGTTAATGTAGGCCAAATGGATACATTTTTTAGGGAAATAATTTTTTTTTCGGTTGCTACAATCTGCACGTGTTAAGCATATGAAAACATGTTACCTTTTTTAAAACTTTTATTTACAGCGCACAAAATTTATCTTCTTGTTTTTCAACAAAAATCTCACAACTTCTTTATGGCTGAAAATAAACAGGGAGGCTCTTTTCTATCATGGAAAATAAAATATGAAGTCATTAACTGCCATCTGTTAATAAGAAATGTCATTTTGTGTTTGGGTAACGGAGATGAAAATTTATTGTGTGACGTAATTCCTTATCCTACTCAAACGCATTAAAATACAATATTATTAAAGTAAATATAATTAAACAATTATTATCTGAGACACTTGTGAAATAAATAATAAACAAATAAATATATACTTTTAAGTAAACAAGTTATTAAGCAACATAAATAGTCCCACCAGGTATGTGACATGCCACAGGTGAGAATTCACATGGTGAGAACCAAAAATATATTGAAATAAAAATTATTAACAGAACATTGTTGGCAGGTTTAAATAGACATATTTTTAATTAAATTAAAAAAAATATTTATTAAATGAATTGTTCCTGAAAGTTTTTACTGTAAAAGGCGTGTGTGACTGAAAAGTTACACTTTTTGAAGAATGACCCATATGTTGTTGATTGATACAGTTGAACTCCAATTATCCGAATCAATTTGGACCGGAACCTATTCCGATGATCAAAAATTCGGACAGTTGGATTTTTTCCGAAAAAAAGGGGCCCACTTTAATTAATTATTGAATGTATGTTGAAAATGAGTGAAAAAATTTATTTTAAAGAAAGAGAGCTTTTAATTAATTATATGGAAAGAACACTTTTACTTGCTAAGCGCACTTATTAGTGCTGTACGTCCGTACAGTATGTACGTCCTGCACTTTATACTCTTTTAAGGCTACTTATTGAATATCTCGGTTCAATTAAACTGCTTGACTAGTTTGCAAGAGGCAATATCGCATCGACAGAATCATTATTTTGAAAATCGCAGTACATTTCCATCTTCATTTTTTCATTTTAATTCGGAATCCGATTCGGATAATCAGCGATTCTGATAATAGGAGCTCGGATAATTGGAGCTCTACTGTGCATCATTTCTGCCTAGTGATTGCAATACCGGTATATTGGTATACTGAATACCGGTATTTCGAGAAATGTTGCAATATCGTAATACCGGTATTTGCAGAGGTAAAATACCGTTATTTTCTGTATTAACTGAAAATAATAAATAATTTCTCTTAAAGAATTTTCAATTCAAATTAAATACCGTGTTACCCCGCATTATTCGGCATGTCGAAAAAAAGCGAGGTTGATCAGCATGCTGGGAAATTCGAATTTTCCGGCATACCAGATAATTCGAGGTTTTTTTTGCAACAAAACACAAGTAAATTTCCGCATTCAGTTCCAATCAGAAAGCCAACCACTGTCAGGAAAAAATAAATAAATCCTAAAAGTAACCTTCTGTCAAAAAAAAAAAAAAAAAAAAGAGAAAAAGTGTATTGCATATAATATGTGCTTGTTCTTCATGGTAAGTCATTAATTATGGATTTAATTACATGAAAATAAAGTAATCAATTCAGAAGCAATCATCGTTACTGCGTTTTTGTTCATAGTTCTTTAAAATAAATTATTTTGGGTTCCTTTAAGAGAGTTAGTTTAATTTTTATTTATTGAATGGCTATGGTAAATTCTTTAGCACTGGTTTAGGGATGGTAACTTACTGCTTAAATATTTGTTCTCTTAGTTTTAATTAAATTTTTATAAAATTATTTGTCATTAAACAATATTTTTCTTGTTAAAATAACAAATGACTTTGTTAGTAAATATTTTTTACAAATTAAACGATTTATTAATACTAATAAGATATGTATAGAACTTATATCAATTTTTAAGATGAACATATATTTTTTATGGTATTATTATTTTTTTCCTAACCTCGATTTTTCCGGCATGCTGGAAAGGACAAGGCAAGTGTTATTGAAAATCTGATGACAACCGAAATTTGCGGCATGCCGGATATATAATGCGGGGTAATACGGTATCTACTTTTATTTTAAATGTACCTTTCTTTTTCAATGATACATAAGCAAAATCAATCTATTGATGTAAAAACATGGCTTCACAAAAGCACGAACTAATAGAATATCACTAAACAAAAGTTGCGGAAACATTGCAAAATGATATTGCCTTTACTAGATGGTGAGACGAATCGCATTTTCGTGCGCTTTTAGGCACCATGTTTTATTTTTCCCCCTGATCACTCACTTTCCTTTTTGTGAAAGTTAATTCGAGGGCAATTTTAAATGCATTTGTCGTATGAACAATTTATTCCAATCATCAATTGCAGCAATAATTTATGATTTTTTTGTTTTTAAATATTTGTCGCAACTGCATTAAATTTTGACAAAATCTTTTTCTTGTTATCATAACAAATGTTAATTTGTTGTTACCCGTATTGTTGTCCTGTCTCGCTATTTGACTTTATACTTGGCAAGATAATATTGTGAAATTATATAGTGCCTTGAATATTGGCATAGATGTAAAACATGATCAATTGAAAAAAATTTTTCTTCAGATATTTGCATAATTATAATTGTAAAGAATTTTCGAAAAGAAAGCGAAAACGAATAAGAAAAACTAAGAATGTCAAATTTTGTCTAGTTTATCGTAAATTTCAAACCAAAGGGCTAATAAAAAGCAAACACAAACCTCTCCTGCTCAGGAGAAAATGATGATAATATTGAAAAGGTCTCGTCTTTCGGAAAGATCTTACAACTAGCTATAAATTTTAATAATGATAATAACAGTACAAACAATACAAAAGAAACACACGCACACACAATTATCCAAATGTAACACGCAAGAGACCTAAGTATTTGAAGATGAAGGACTTTTAGACACATAGAGGAGGTGTGTATTGCGCATTGTTAACAGTACCACCGACCTGCGTGAAGTCAGAAAGAGTATTTTCAACTGCAGGAAAGTTAAGCCCTAAATTTAGTTCCAGGCTTAGAGAAAACTCAAGAGATGCATTATGTTTTTTGCTGTTATTGATTTTTTATAACATTTGTTTCTCCAGTTTACATTTGTTCACAGTACGTTTTCATAAGTAACACCACTTTTGTACAAAATTAGGAAATGTGGTAACGAAACAACATGATTTCTAGCCTTTTTTGAGAAATTTCGAATACCGGTATTAATTCCGGTATCACGTTTTAAAAATACCGAATACCGAAATTGAATTTTTGGTCCTTTATTGCAATCCCTATCTCTGCCAATCCCGTCCAAGCAAAATTTTCTTCTGTGAGATGATTCACAATCTTTACACACCACACATTCATTCTTAATAACAACGGTTCTGTGGGGACGAGGTTAAGAAAAAGCTTTATATTAATCAGCATAAATTAAAGCTTTGTGGTAAAATAATTTTCAAATTTAGATTACGTTGGTACAATCAATTCTTCATACTTGGGACACTTAAGAACTTTTACCTTTAGTAGCATTTTAATCATATGTTTTCCATTCGAACAAAGTATTCTATTTTTATGTGCCTTAGTACTTCATCTCAAAACAAGATATAGATGAGTAGCTATGTCTCTTTAAAAATAAAACAAAACAATATTCATTGCCTAAAGTTAAGGATCCCCTTCTTTAACTTGGGAAACTTAACATTTTGATTTTTCTTCGTTGTATTCGGCAACAGATAACTGTTTAGGACACCAACTATCATTTTAAAGAAGTTTTTTTTTTGCAGCTCAATAAAGAACAAATATCATTAGATAGAAATAATGTAATCTTGTAAACTTTCAAAGATTTCAAAATATATACATGCCCCTGAAAGTATCGAATGTCTCCCCAGCCTTCTTATGTCTTTTAAATATAATACTTCCGTGTTCCTTTCTTTATTTGGAAGCATAAAGGCAATTGGTGAACCTAAATAATTCTTAATGCAGCTGATTTTTAGCTCTCCATGTTCCTCATTTCATATCTTTTCCCATTCATTTTCATTCCTTCATAATACGTGAAATTCACAATAGATAAATTAGTTTCATCCATACTTTGAGCCTCATTTTCATTAGCAGAACTAACATATGTAATGTTTAGGCAAAACTTTTTTTGCTCATCAATAAATTCCATTTTTTTTAACAACGACAACTTTTCTGCCCTGCTAATGTATGACACATTTCTTGTTATCCGAATAGTCATCATTTTAAAAAGTTTTGTATTTATACTTTTTTCTTAATGCAATTATACACTTTATTTCCTCAATATTCCTTATAGAAACTTTTTATGCCATAGTACCCGAACTTGGAACAGTGTCTCATGTTTGGAGCATATTTGCAATTTCTCAAAAATATAAAATTCTATGTAAACGGAATTAGTTAAGTGGAAATGAATTTCCCGAAATAAGGCACAGGTATATAGCCGAGATGAAGTGTGAAACAAATTCAAACTAATGCTGCTCAGTTAGTGTCGGTTACCAAAGTTATTTTCATACTTAAAAATCGCATATTTTTTTAAATTTTCAAAATCATTAAAATAACCCAAAAAGATAAAACATCAAAGTTTAACTCACTTAGCCTCGTAAGACAGCTAATAATTTATTCTGTAACATCATTTATTTCTTACTGGTGAAATGCTGATAAGTGTACCAGCCCTCAAAACGAAATCCGGCAAAATGTCCCAAGTTAGGGTAGTGTCCCAAGTATGGGCACTTAACTGTAATTGATTAAAATTTTGGGGAAGCAAAAAAAAAAAAAAAAAAAAAAAAATCCTCATTTAATTCAGGGAACATTATTCAAGGGCGCATATGATGGAAGTAAAATGAGAACAATGCAACCGATAAAATTTTTGCCCTAATGTATGTAAGCACTGGCCTTCATGGTACGAGAAAGGTCAATACGATCATTATTTCAGGTGGCAGAAGAATAAATAGTTTACACTTTGAAAATTTATGAATTTAAATCGTTACATAAAAGTAATCAAAATTCTACAGCTGTTAGATGATAAACATTCATTGAAATCTACCATAAAAAACACACGTATTTTGAATTTGTAATGAGGGTATCATGGTTCTTTGATTCATTGTGACAGAGGTTAGTAAGTTGATAACATTTTTTAGAGGTCTGAAAGGATAACCGCATTTCATTGTTGAAGTTTCGGACAAGTGCACACGTGTCCGTTTTTTTTGGCCTTCCGTGGATCCGGTACAACGGATTGTTTTTGAATACTAAGGCTGCATCGGTTAACAATGTGGTTATAAAGAGTTTTATGACAAGACTAGCGATACCCGCCACGGCTTTGCCTGTGGTAAATTTAAAGAAAGATACATGTCAGTCCATTTTCATTTCGGTCACTGCTTTCATGATATTTATGCATTCAAAACATTAAGTTCAACAATAGCGAGTATAATGTTTAATTGCAATGTAACGTGATGAAATGTTACCAAACAACTACAAACGGAATTGGGGAAAAAAGAAATAAGCAATTAAAAAAAATGCTAATTAACTCGAATTTGTTTCAAACGAATTCAAAACACATATTTCGCAGTTAAGAATGAAATAGAAACATTTCAAAACCAAACTTAATTAACGGGCTTGGGTTGGTCACTTGATGAGATTGTCAATAATTAACGCAGCTTTCAACTTAAAAAAAATAGTTTTTTTATCTTACCTTTGGAACTTGCCAAGTTGGCAAAAAAATCGTCCAACCTTTTAGTACATAGTTTACTAAAAAGGTTTTGAGAACACGCTAATAATCACCCCAAACTTTTAAGCGTTTTTTATTAGCAAACTTTTTATTTAGCGGATTTTTTAAACATTTGTAGTACGGGACTTTTGGCATGATTGTTGCGGCAAGATTTTAGAAAACATGCCGAGAATTCTTTCTTAGTAGTGATTTTCAGACGATTTTGATAACTGAGGCTTTTTCAATCGTAGTCAAATAAATAGGCTCTGATGCTTCATGAAGTTAAAATAGAAAGACTGCCTAAAATTTCAAACAGAAAGCATAGTAATGATACTCCCTCACTGTTTACTAAATTCTAAGAACACCGTCAGGCGTTGTACAGGATACCTCGTTAAACGAGCTGATGTGTGCATCACTTGACTTCCTTTTACTCCAATTTAATGTCATTTTCTCATTATTGGCAGTTTTAATGGGATTCAATAGTTTACTCTCTAAATATCACCAACAGTCGCCAAATTTAAACCAGATTTTAAAAAAAAAATCGCCAAATTTGTCGCCAAGTGGGCGAAAAAAATTGGTGACGAAAAGACTGGCGATATATTGCCAAGTGTCCGCCAAATTATAACACCACTTTAGTTTACATCGAAATTAACATTGATTTCCCCCCAAAAAGGAGCAAAAGACCCCCTCCGGAGCATGCGAATGCAACGAAAAAAGGAGGTGCACAACTAGACTCCACTAGGAGTCTGAGTATCAAATTTCAACTTTCTAGGACATTCCGTTCTTGAGTTATGCGACATACATACACACATACGCACGTACATACAGACGTCACGAGAAAACTCGTTGTAATTAACACAGTTATTGTCAAAATGGATATTTCGGGTGTCTGTACATTCCTAGGCATATATCCACGAGTGATCGGGTTGAAAAATAAACTCAACATTCATGCGAGGGTAGCAAAATGGAAATTAAGGTCGATTTTTGAGTGAAAATTTTTTCGCGAATACAATACTTCCTTTTTTGTAAAAGGAAGTAAAAAGCGATGAAAAGTGACACTTGTTTGACATCCAGGCCTAAAAGAGAAAATAAAAAAAAATCCCCTCAAAAGGAAGACAATTGTCTCTAAATAACGTCAAAGGTCCTGTTAAAAATACCTATTTGAATCGGGATAATAGGACCCAAAATTCTACATTAGAAAAAGAAATATATTCCCTAAATTTTTCATTAGAATGAGGACATCAGTTTCTAACGTCACTTCACTTAATGATTTTTTACTTCCCGAAAATTCACAAAAAAGGAAGTATTGTATTCGTGAAAAAAATTTCACTCAAAAAATCGGCCTTAAATTTCCATTTTGCTCACCCCCGAATGAATGTTGAGTTTATTTTTCAACCCGACCGCAAGTGGATATATGCCTAGAAACGTACAGGCACCCGAAATATCCATTTTGACGATCCCCGAGTTAATTACAACGAGTTTTCTCGTGACATCTGTATGTACGTATGTACGTGCGTATGTGTGTATGTATGTCGCATAACTCAAGAACGGAATGTCTTAGAAAGTTGAAATTTGGTACTTTGACTCCTAGTGGGGTCAAGTTGGGCACCTCATTTTTTGGTTGCATTCGGATGCTCCAAAGGGGGTCTTTTGTCCTTTTTTGGGGGGAAATCATTGTTAATTTCGATGTAAACTCAAGTGGTGTTATAATTTGGCGGACACATGGCGATATATTGCCAGTCTTTTGTTCGCCAAGTTTTGTCGCCAGCTTAGCGACAAATTTGGCGATTTTTTAAAAAAAAATCTGGTTTTAATTTGGCGACTGTTGGTGATATTTAGAGAGTAAACTATTGAATCACATCAAAACTGCCAATAACGAGAAAATGACATTTAATTGGGGTAAAAGAAAGTCTCGTTTTCTTGTTACTTTGGCGAAAATTAAAAAAGTTACGCTTGCTTACATCGTCGCCATGTTTGCTTCACCTTTTCTCATTTCTATTACAAAGGAACGTTTATGCTTATTTATGATGGTTCTATTGGTCTTTATTGCGCAAAATCCTTGTTAGGTTATACTGCGCCAAGCTCATTTACGTACAGATTAATGGAGCATTTAAAGTTGATTTGACGAATTGCTTTCATGATATTTTTCATTTCGCGAACTTTTATACATAGACAAAATAATGCTCTAATAATAGTTTCGCCAACTAAATAGTTTCTACGTAGGTTTAATAAATCATGCCAGCAATAAATTAAATAAAAACAATCGCCAAGACTAATAATGAGCCGTAACGTACCTATAACGGAAAAATATTGCGTCCCCGGGATAACAGTTTTCAAAGAACGTCGACCTCCCTTCAAAATCCTCGTCTGGAATAGTTTCGAAAATATGTATCACAACCTTTCAAATAAGAGAAATATTGGTATAACTTTGATATACCCCCCCCCCCCAAAAAATTACGCGCCAAATCTGGCACTCCCTACGGCTATTTTAGGGTTGCTGTTTCTTATTTTGGTGTTGCCAATTTAGGTTTTTTTCAGCTTTTAGGTTTTTGCTTTGCCAAATTTAGTATTTTCTTGTATTTTGTACAATTTTTTGAGTGATTTTCAAGTGAGTTGAACGTTTTGTGGCAACAATTTTTGGATTTCATATATGTTTTAGCGCTTTAGCGCCATTTCATTCATTCGCCATTTCTTTGTGAAGTGATCAATCAAATTCTGACTTGCTGTATTTTGCCGCAAATCTGGTTGTATTTTCCAATTATATTTTTTTCCATTAATTATTTTTATCTTTTAGCTTTCAATATGCCTACTGTATATAGTGTTGTTGAAAACCAGGTATTTTGCGCCAACGCCAAAAACAGGTATTTTGCTTGGCGAGAAAAAAAAGTCGTCAAATTTCCGATTTGCGGGGGTATATCAAAGTAGTTCCGAAATATTTCTCAAACTCACCGTTGAAAAAAACATATCCATCTTTAAAAATAACGAAATAAAACCAGTAAAGATTACACGTCCATTAAAATCGTAAACGAAAACATCAATCGTTCATCGACTTGCAAAAACGTAATTAAAAGGAAAATATATTGTAAATCATAAGTCTCGCTACAGATAAAGAACCAATACATGAAAAACCAATTGTAAGAAATTTTGTTTCTAGATACTTAAGCAAAAAATGGCAACAAATAATAATGTTCAAATTTTCTTCAAGCTGAAATTTATCTCGCGCAAAAAATGGAGGAATAAATTTCTTTTTGAAATAAATGATTTTTTACTTCAAACGCTTATAACTTTTTTTTGTAGTCATTTTCGATGTTCGCGGCTCTAGTCCTTGTAGATATTTTCGAAATGATTATTTTTTATGGGTTTTCCAATGGTAAAAAAAAACGAAAAAATCGGACCATTTCTTGGCATAGACGTATGTTCAAGTTGATATTTAATTGAGTTTTTAATTGATATCTCCGTTAATTAGCGTCCTACGTGTATGTGGTTGGAATATTCGTGACCCTCGTAAAATTTCGAATTTTTTAATACCTTCTTCGACCGTCGTCGCGTGTTCGTCGCGAACCCCTGGGTGTTCGCGAAAAAAATATTGTAATAGCGGAGTTTTAACATGCCTGTTTCTGATGAAGTCACACGTTCAAGCGGTTTCAAAACAAATTTTGCTCCTTTTTTATTCATTTTGGTTTCACACACTCGATACTCTTAATGTTTTACATGAAAATATTGACCCTACATGACATATTTTAAATTTGCTGACACATTTTACATTTAAAGAATTTATCCTGTCATTGCAAAGCGCCGGTTTTAGCGCTGCCATTGAGAATGATAGCCTTGAAGCCATGCTGAAAAAGCTCTGCTGGTGAATGCAATGCCCCCAGATGAAAGAATTTGAAAGCGTTCGTTTCTTCAGAAGCTTTTGATCGGCCAAGTTGATTAAACTTGATGAAAACATTTCATGGAGCATATGGGAGCGTCTGAAACATTTCGAAGTTTAGTTTCTTTACCATTTGAGTCCGACGAAAAGTTATCGCTCTTCCCGTGTGTTGAGTCAAAAATGCATAGAAGTGAGATTGCGCTGTTCGTTGCTATAATTTGCACACTGCATAGACTGCAAATTTTTTCGAACTTTATTGTCGAAAAAGAGAAAGAACGGATAGCAACCCAAAAATACCACAGGAAGTATGGAAAATTAATTTCTTTAGAAAATTTTTGGGGGATGAAAGTTTGGTAGTGCGTGGTTTCGCAGTAAAAATAAAATCAACGGAATTTAACCATTCAACTTAATTTGCGCTATATTTAAACAAAGAATTTATGAACTTTGTGTAGAAAATTTCACTTGTAGTAAGTGACCATAAAATATTTGTTTTGTTAAAAATTACCTTTTGCGTAAAAATTAGAGTAAATGCGTACATTGAAATATTGACGCTTCTACTATTTTTCAATATACGCATTTTACTCCGCACTTATAGGGTAATTACAAGAAAATTCTTCAGCAATCAAATGATTAATGTGCGCAGAATATATCCTCATCAAACAGCTAGGCTCGTAGGCCTTTTCAAGATGACTTAAACCTAGAGATCTTCCTCATTTTAATGGAAGAAAAAAGTTAATTTAGTTAATCTGAGACAGCTCCCTGAAAGGTATCTTAAAGATCATTCTTCAATTGACTTCTGATTTAGTGATAGAGATAAATATATCCTTGTGTCAAAAAAAATTCAGTGAAACTTTGAGCACCTTTGTTCCACAAATATTCCATTTTAAATTTTTTTTTCAATGTTGATTGAAGCTCAATACAGAATAATCACTGTGTTTATTTTTTGGTGAATTTGTTTTGTTTTCATGTTTTTGCTATCATTTTAATTCGAAGCAATATTTGTAATTCTATATTTTGCAATTATGTTTTCGTTCTTGTTATAAAATATAGAGCAGCGTCAAACTAAAAAAACTCTCAATCTTTTCTATCTATGCGTGTGTGTGTGTGCACACGTTTTTGTTTTTGCTTGTTACGTATTTCCTAGTAGAGATGAGACGGGCTCAGCCCGGGCCCGTAGCGGGCTCGGGTTCTAGAACCGAAAATAGGTTTCGGGCTCGGGCTCAAGCAAAGATATTCAATTGTCAGTCTCCAAAGAAATTCAAAGCAAATAAACATTTTCGTCCGGTGAGAAAATTAAAGGAACATTTAAATCAGTTCAATCAATGTGAAAATTTAACCAAAAATTTAAAGAAATTAACTCTTATTTATAGTGTTTCTTTTGTGATTACTATTGCAATATGTCATTCAGTAATGCATTTGACGTGAGCATTTTGAGAAAATTTAGAAACTTAATGAAGAACATTTGACATAACATTTTTCATTAACAGAGAGATCATGCCAGACTGTAGAAAGGTCCGTTTTTGATACAAGAAAGTTTCCTTCGGGTTCGGGGGGCGGGCTCGGATTTTGGTCCGATACAATATCACCCGGGCTCGGGCGGGCTCGGTTACAAATTTTCGGGCTCAGGCGTGCCCGGGCTCTCAAAAATGAGCCCGAACTCATCTCTAGTACCCAAGGGGTTTGCCAACTTCCTTCGGAGTTTGGAAGGGGTTCACAAGTTTACAGTGACAATATTTACCTGTTTTTGGGGTAATAGGGGCTGATAATTGGGGCTGAGTTTAGTAATTTCCATAGCAGTTTTTCAAAAGTATTTCAATTCAAATTCGCTTAAATAACGCGTCCCTTTTGCACTGGACTCTCTGAAAAGGTCAAGCATTGTGAAGGTCATAGCTCAGCTCATTAAAGTCACACGGTACTATCCATCGAAAAGGGGAAAATGTGGGAGTGAAGACTTTCATTCGTGAAGCAGAGACTTCAAGTCACGTGATATATTTTGAAGCGAAGCATTGGATGAAAACAGGATTCTTTCTCCAGTTTCACGCAAAACGTGTCAACCATTCGTCGTTGTTAAGTCACGAGACTTGAGCTCTTTGCCTAAGCTTTTGCTAAGGCAGTGATTGGACTAGCTACCTCCATTTACTAATTCCTACTCTAAGGTAGTAAACACTTCCATTTATTGCTCGCAGAGACATCTATAGTTTTGGTTTCCAACATTTAACACCAAACTCAGCGTCCCTTCTACTCCAGCTGTTTTATTTCGCCATAAACTTAAAACGTTCTGAAGAATTAAAACAGTTTTCTCATAAGGTTATGATTTGTTTGTTGCAGCATAGAATCCGCTAAAACGTGCTTGTTTCTTTCTAAAACGACTTTTCAAAGTTCTTACTTGTTGCTTTGTATGGAAGTAAGTGCGAGCCATCCAAAACCCAAATGGTGTTATAAATTTTAACTCTGAAACAAATGGCTCATGCCCCAAAAGTCACAAATTTAACAAACTACGACTATGTTCAACCAACAAATCGTATTCATACCAGAAAGCTCGGAATTCTAATTAAATATGCAATGCGCCAGCTCTTTAAATTGTTTGCTCAATTCATAATAGGGATTCCAAGTAAGCAGACATATTTTCAAGCGCATTTCGTCTAACAATGAATATATTCATATTTCATGCTGATATACGGATTAGCAACCAGTTTCTAAACACGTGAATTTCAAATCCATTTATTAGTGTACATACAAGAAAATACGGAACGTTTATAGTTAAAAAAGGAGGTGTACTATGTACATTTGTTGCGATACATTTCAAAACTTACAATTTTTATGAAACTTTATAGCAGAAATGTTAAAGAAATCAAAGAGAAGTATTTTATTAACCTAGATTTTTAATTGAAAACATTTTTGTTCCGTACATTTTTTAAAACCTTAAAGAAATCACAACCTTCCAAAAAAAAAACTTATTCTTTTGAGATAGATCGCTAATTAACGCTAAATATTTCTATTCTGGGAAAGTTTCCTCAAAGTTGTGAATATGTAAAAATAAACAATTCAAAATTTTGATCTATGTGTAGTCAGGTGCTTTTGTAGCAAATTACATTTCCCCTGCCCCCTTCCCCCAAAAATCTAAAACGGGCTGTCGGTATAATGCATGTAGTTCTGTCATAGCCCTTGCTTAAGGTTGGTAACTTATAGCTTAACATGTTTTGATGTTTTTTGACACCGTGGTTACGGCCTATCATACTCCCCCACTCCTCCTCTATGTGTGTATGTATAGGGGAGGGTGGCTCAAAGCTGGTGGGCCTTCGTATGCCCCCCCCCTCATGGTGTGTAAGCGACGATGCATACGTATGTCATGTTCACACGAAGCTTCCGAGTTTTTAATCAGTCCCAGCGAAGCAGCAGTGAAGCGTTATGGCACAATCAGGCTTAAAATTAAAAAATAACGAAGTTTTGTAACTTATGATTAGTCGAAGACCACCTTATTTTTTTTGATTGCCAATAATTTTATGTTATTCTGACACTATCCACCTACAAAATACGATAGTCATTTTGTTTGTTTCTTTTTTAAATTTATGGTTATAATTATTGAACTAAAAAACGTGCCTTTGGGCAAAGAGGGTATAGGATTTAATCATAAATTTATTTATGATTGACTCGTGTGCTGACTTAGATTTTCTATTTCAATAGGATAAGTATAACTTTAAAAAGTTATTTTTTAGGAAGGCAATTGATTAGTCTATTACTTTAATCAGTTATTTCTTTATGTTTTATAAACAAATGTGCTGACTTGAAATTGGATAAGTACAACTTTTTTGTATTTTTTAAATAATGGCAGGTAACTAGTCAATTATTTTAATCATTTATAACTTCATATTTGATTGGCAAATGTACCAAATCACAATTAGTTAAGCTTACCCGCTTTGGGCTCCCTTGTAGGGCACGTTCTATGTTTGTAAAGTTTGATAATAAATAAGTATTGGGTTTGAAATCCAAAAATCACTTTTTATTTTGAAGTTCAAGAACTCTATTAGAAAATAAAACCGAAATTGTTACGATAAAAATCTAAAAACTACAATTTTCGAGCGTTCTTCAAAAACCTACCCGCTTTGGGCCACCCTCCCCTAGATATACTAGAGGGATACATATGTATTAGGGTGTCCCTATAGAAGAAAAAAAAAGGAAGTCTCTTTCAAGTCTGATACGCTCGAGTATGACAATAGGATGATTTTTTTTTTCTATATTTTCAAACACTCGCTACGAGCTTGTGTCACTTTCGAAACGTCAGTCTTTTAAATGGTAACATTTTTGGATTCACTTAACACCCCCTCTGAATATCTGATTTTTTTTTTTTAAGTTTCTACCCTTCTGGATGGTCACCCCCCCCCCCCCATCTAGCAAGTCGGCAGATAAA
Source organism: Uloborus diversus (assembly GCF_026930045.1). NCBI lineage: Eukaryota > Metazoa > Arthropoda > Arachnida > Araneae > Uloboridae > Uloborus > Uloborus diversus. The sequence goes on along the minus strand of NC_072734.1, from coordinate 49,175,232 downwards.
CATACATTAAATTTATCATAGCTTAAGACTGTCAAATTTCAGAAAAAGATCTTTATCTGGAGGTCAAGTATTTAAGATGTGTTCCTGTGAACAATCCAAAATACAATGTAAATCAAAAGGATGAGCCTGTAAAAGAAGTAACGTACTTTGCAACTCGAGATGCAACAACGTGTTGCGTTGCAATAAAAATGAAATAAAATCGTTATTTATTAACTACGCTCACTGTAAATATCTCTCACTAAAAATATTTTTAAAACTTTCAGCTAAAGTTCTTATTGTGAGGCTCTGAGAAGTTGAGCTCCGACTCTGACAATGTTTACCTCTGTTTCGGAAAATAGGGAGGGTTAATTGGCGATAAGTTGAGTTGAGAAATTTTCTTAGTAGTTTTTCAAAAGTATTCCAACTAAAATGCGAGCCATAAACATACCTTTAGTATCAGAGACACGTTGGATCATCTAAACGTTTTAAAACTATCAATATCTGACAAGCTCAAATAAATGCATGTGATCTTTTTTACATTTACGAATACCTGTAGACGCTTTCCCACCATTGAATGGGAATATCATATAACATTTCCTTCTTCATATAACGTGAACTACAAAATCTAATAAGTCCCCATGACACTCGAGTAATTTCCCATATATCATCGATCATGGGCTCCATCACTATGAGGGTGATTTCCCGAACGAACTAATTTGATAAAATCTCTCAACTGTTTGAGATAAGTTTTGTGGGGTAGAGGGCAGTGGCAGATTCATACACTCCGAGGCCGTCACAATGCATTTGAGGGGAAGGGTGCATTGTCAAGCGTAAAAAAATGTCATGTACAGATTTGCATCTCTTTCGAACCCTATATCATGGGGCCCTTCGCAGTTGCCATACTTGTGGTATGGTAAATTCACCATCGGTTGAGGGGGCCAGCGACCAAACTGACATGGGTCCGCCTAGTCTCTCGGATGCCCTTACCACTAACTTTAGCTACCACAATATTTGCCAAACTAGTTCTACAGACTATCTATCTTAAGGCTGTCAAGTTTCAGAAAAAATCTTTATCTGGAGGTCAAGTATTTAAGATGTGTTCCTGTGAACAACCCAAAACACAATATAAATCAAAAGAATGGGCCTGTAAAAGAATTAACGTACTTTGCAATTCGAGATGCAACAACGTGTTGCGTTGCAATAAAAATGAAATAAAATCATTATTTATTAACTACACTCACTAAAAATATATCTTTTGCTTTCAAAAACTTTCAGCTAAAGTTCTTATTGTGAGGCTCTGAGAAGTTGAGCTCCAATTCTGACAATGTTTACCTCTGTTTCGGAAAATAGAGAGGGATAATTGGCGCTAAGTTGAGTTGAGAAACTTTCTTAATAGTTCTTCAAAAAATATTCCAACTAAAATCCGAGCCAATAACACGTCTATTTTTCATTAAATTCCCCAAAACAGGTAAAAATCGTCAAAGTCACAGCTCAACTAACGAGAGCTGCACTATATATCATTTGTTAATTAGTTGTGTTGTTTTTGTTGTCGTGTGCCAGCTAGGATGGCAATTTGGAGTGCGCTGCTTCACTTTTCCAACTGTACCGTAATTTGGTGTGAAGTTCGACTTCCATAGTACAAACATGCCATAAGGACCCGTTTATAGGGTAGGAAACCATTTGCAGCGTAGCAACACATTCACACAAAGAAGGGACAAGGACCAGGAGAGAGAAAGTACGTCCATGCAAGAGTCGAAGCAAGGCCGGCGGCTGTTAATTAGTTTCAAATAAATAATGTACGTTTTAATGAATATTGCTGTATTATTTACTCCACATTTAACAATGCCTGGTTTAGTTCATCTTTTCATCAAATTACAAACTTTCGTTAAAGAAATTACCCCAAAAACTTGTAAATTTAACATCTTTCGCAAACTGATCTCCTTGAAGGTTTTTTAAATCTCCGTTTTCACCATTTCCCTGCGACATATCCATCCACTCCCAATTATTCAACTACCTATAATTCTATTGTTGAATTCGGTTCATTATTTTTGCAAGTATATTTCTCTAACTTTGAGCCTCAGGTACTCACTATTAAATACCGCAACAAAAAATAACAACAAATATTAATTTTGACGACGAATTCCATTCCATTAAGTTACCTTCCTTTTCACTTCATCTCCTGTTAAAGCCGAAAGGGTAAAACTTTAGAAATCCGCTTTTAAGCTTAAGAACTAAACGCCATTATGTATCTTTTCCGCTTTAATGCCACGCTCTAAGTTATTAGTGGAAACCTCGAGTTAAGCGCTGTGAGCTTTAAGATATTGATGTAGGGAATTTCCAGGGAATGTTTGGATGCCTGAGGTGCTGCCTATGAGATTAAAAGCATTGCTCGCTAAATTTATGCACCATGTATTATTTTTCAGATGACTATGTGCGGATTAGAATGGTTGTTTACCTTGTTGAGGTGGATTAGTTAAGAATTTACATTTTAAGTAATTTTCAGAATTACTGAAATGCGAAAAAGGAAGAGCGCCAAAATTTTCTGCATATTAAGTGAAAGTGGGGGAAAATCGCGCTTTTAAGCTTTGAAGTGAAACTAAAAGACATATTAGAGATAAATTCCAACGATAAAATTACTCGGCGTATATCCTTTTACGTTTGAGAGATCATATATTCAGAGCTTGAAAACACTGATGTACGATTACACAGTCACTTTATCATTGATTTTTTTTTGTCAAAATTTGCAAAATGACGGTTTTTTCCATTTTTGTTTCAAAACTTATTTTTCCCGTTATAATCTAGGGCTATTCTGTCGTGGGCAGGTAAACGGGCAGTAGCTGCAGAAATGAGTTTTCGAGAAACTTGAAGAAACGCGTTTTGGATTCGATACTAACAATAGGGAAATGTTGGAACTAGACGTTTTTTCATGCTTTTTTTAAAGCAAGCTTGTACTATAAAGCTACTACACAATAGATTACAAAAATGCATAAAATAAAAGTTGAAAAATCTGCAGTTCTGCCTTTTATTGCGACAGAATTCCCGGGCGATTTGTTCTCCCCATGAAGAAATGAGCTGTTTCAGTGTCAGGTCCCTTCTTATCAGAGTCAAATTTTACTCCGTTAAAAAAAAAGGCGCAAAATAGAAGATTCTTTACCTTTAAAGAGCGGACATATCTTCCAGACACTAATTGGTCCCTGTCTGTTGTATTGCCCGAGTGCTAGTTCCATGTAAAATAGAGGCATGGCCCCAAATACCAGCATCAGGACGTAAGGAATGAGAAAAACTCCTGAAAAAGAAAATAATTGATTATACATTAAGTAAAGAAACAGTAAAGACCCGTTGGTTTGTTGAAGACTATGTTTTTGTTGGTCAGAGCAGGGGCCTCGAACCTTTTTTGCACCCAAGAACACTGGTCTTGGGTACTACCGGTCGCAAGGTGGGAACCTTTTGTTTGCAAGGGGAATTAATAGTTGGACCGTAAAATTTAACATATGAAAATTATTGTTAAAATTCTTGTGTAAATAATTACTAAACAATGCAAACAAAATCTAGAAAGTATAGAATTCCTTTGAAAATATAAACATCAAAGTCATTGCGAGTTTTAACATTGCATTTCATTTCATAGGTCAGTGCTTCGTATTTAGTAAGTATGATAATATTCCTGCTAGTAAGCTAACGTCTATGTGTTCAGCTTAAGTAGCGATCCATGGTGGCCGAAAACAAGATTTGAAACAAGTATGTGAAACTGCAACGCGATTTTATTTTATGTGCAGCACTTTTCAAGAACTCTACTTTATATCTGTCAATTACGTTCCGAAACTTCTAATATGATACAATTGAATTTAATAAAATGTCGTTTCGAAGATCAAAAGTTTTTATTTCAAGTTATTCTCCCCTTGCTTGAACAAACTCTAAACTGTACATAATATATGGATACTGTAAAAGCTCTTATTTTCGAGAGCCGTAATTTTTGCGAAAATGAGATATCGGTGATTTTGAGAAGTGAAAATTTCGCGAATTTTATACGAACAGAACCAAAAAGTTAAAAAATGCGTCATTACCTTTATCTTTACTGATAATAAAGCTGAAAGTCTCTCTGTCTGGATGTCTGGGGGATGTCTGGATCTCTGTGACACGCACAGCGCGTAGACCGTACGGCCAACTTTCATGAAATTTGGCACAAAATTAGTTTGTAGTGTGAGGATGTGCACCTCGAAGCGATTTTTCGAAAATTCGATTTTGTCCTTTTCTATTCCAATTTTAAGAACGTTTTCCAGAGCAAAATTATCATAAGATGGACGAGTAAATTACCAAGTTAACATAACGTGGAACCATAACATGGGCAAACCAATTGGCGAGAAATTCACCATATATTATTTGTAAATAGTATACAGGCGGACCAAAAAACCTTTTAATTTTCTACTACGGGCAAAGCTGTACGGGTACCACTAATGAAAAAATATTTCACGAGGCTTGAATTTTCGCGATTATAACTGACTCTGGAAAATTGAAAGTGAAAGCCTCACGAAACGAAGTGCTTTTTACAGTTGTTCAGTTACACTTTAAGAAAAAGGAATGACAAAGATAAAGTGTTCTTTAACTCGATGACAATAAACAATTGAAAACGCTTTTCAAAAGAGAGGGAGCCGCATTTCTCTTATTGTTTTTATCAGTGTTGGACTTAATTTCTACCTTTTGAAAGTAATAGTAAAAATTAGAAAACTGCTCTTATTTTTGTTTTAGACTGAAAAATTGTTATCGCTGTCATTCGGCGGTGAGCACACGCAGGGGCGGACACAGAGTTCTATTATAGGGAGGGGGGTCACGCTGATGAATGACCCCCTATGACCCTCTCCCCCTCCATAGTTTTGAGCACGAAAAGTTTCTGAAACTGCTTAAATGTTAATAAAAAGCATCAAATTGGCCAGGAATAAGGTATATATGGCCTATAGCCGCCTCTTTCACGTTTATAAACGATACAAATTAATTACATATATTTTAATTTCACAAACAACGAAAAGAAGTAGCATTTCAAATATTTCTTTTGAAACATACTTGATGAATTGAAAGACAAGTGAAATAGTTTACATTTTATTCATAAAGTGTTTTAACATAATGGGGGACGTACACTATAGTCGACGGTTTAGAGAGGGGCGAGGAGGGTCATGATCCCTATGACCCTCCTCTTGTATCCGCCACTGGGCACACGTAAAACCATCCGTGGGCGCAATGCTGCCCACTAGCATAAGGTTGAGGACCCCTGGGTCTGTCTTCGGAGTTTGGTTTAGACGTAATAATTCAGAAGTTGACATTTGCTTCATTATGTGATTAGGTCAGGCTAATGAAATGCTTGTGAAACATACTCTCAACCCGAAAATATGGAATACATTCCATCAGCGACGCAGCGGAGGTATTGGGGTCTCCCCCTTTCCTCCCAAAGCCAAAAGGTGTAAACACATACTTCCAATCCTAATACAGTCATGTAAGAACGGTCATGATCAAATCCAGCCCTCGTCCTTTCACAAGGAAATTCTGGCTGCTCTATCGTATTTATTAAGGCTATCAAAAAGAATTCTCCGAAATCTTTCATATAAATACTTATACTTGAGGAGTCAAAGAGTAGGGGAAGCTGCTGTACCCACGGACAAAATTTACTTTTCAATTTTTGCTGGTCTCTGGGAATGGATAATCGATCGGAAAAATTTTCTGGCAGAATCTACAGCTTATGATCTAATTTGGCAATTTCTGACAGGTGAAAATCTCAAAACTTTTAACCTCAAAATTTTTTTCTTAAAAACCATCTTTTTTGTCCGTGGGTACAACAACCCGTTCACCCTGCGGACAGGTGCCTTTGTACCCATGGACATATGAAAAAATAATATATAACTAGGTCTGAGGAACTCAATTATACTCAATACATTTTCTTAAGCCATTTTATGTTGAAATACTTGAAACATCCATTAAAAATAACCTTAAATAAAATATGCAACATAAATTAAACTTTGAAAATTAATCGAAACTTTTTTCCTTTTTTTTTCTTTAATCTTCCTTAATCATTAACATCAGTGAACTCTTTAAAAAAGTTATTAGTCTTAAGAGAGTTAAGGATGCTATGAATAATTAATATGTTTTTAAACGAAAAAAATAACTGGATTCATGATAGTATGCATCTCCATGTACCTACATAATAACTTCAATTTATATGCAAATTGTAACCTTTAACTAAAATGAACCCATCACAAAAAACTCAGTTTAGATTAAATCAACAAAAATCTAGAAAAGTCGACTTCAGATGAAGACAGGTGGGATTGACGGTCTGAAGATCCTACAACATGTGAGGGGTTACTTCAACACTATATCTTCAAGCCCTACTTCAAATTCATCATTATTGTTAAAAGCAAATTTCGAACGTTGATGACAAGGCACCATTTTGAGGTACTTCACATCGTAAGAAGATTCAAGTGTGACCCAAGGAGACTAAAAATTGCTGTCCGTGGGTACACATGGTTGTGTGTCCTTGGGTACAAAGTAGAGACGTACCGAGTACTCGGTAACTACTCGGTACTCGGCCTACTCGGCCAATTTGCCGAGTACCCGGTACTCGGCCAAATTCTGATCAGATACTCGGCCAATACCGAGTAGTTGCAAAAAATTGAATATTGTCCAAGGCAGATACTAAAATTTATAGAAAAAAGAGCAAGCATGATATTCTGCAAACATTTACAATTAAAATTTATAAGTCAAATTTTAAATTTTGAGAATAATGAAGTTTGTAATGCTTCAATGGAATAAATCTTTATTTTAATGTCCCCAAAGTTGATAAAAATTATTTATGTAAAATTATGCAAAAAAAAGTATAGAAAATATGGAATTTTTATGTTAAAAATGGATTTTTGTTACAAACAAAAATTAATTATAAAAAATTATGAAAATACCTTTGCTTAAAAAATAAAAGGAAATAAAACAATGTTAAAAGCACAGTGCAGTAACACTGCAGACATATGTTTTGGCATTGCAAGGAATTCCTTTTTCAATGCACAACATGGGAGCTCGTGGATTTAAAGGCATCCGACAAAAGTCGGATTTTTTTGTCGAATGTCTTAACATTCTTTAGCTCACATGTTATGCACTGAAAAAGACGTTCCTTGTAACGGGGGGGGGGGGGGCAGAAACACATGTCTCTAGTGTTCCTGCACATTTGTTGTATTAAAATTATTTATGTTTTGCGGACTAAAACTATAATTGATTGGTATAAATTTGTTTTCATTCCAACTTGATTAATCATACCTTTTATTTATTTATTTTTAATTTTAAAAATAATTGTTTTGTAAAATTCTTGACACAAACAAAATTGTTTATATAATGCGTAAATTGAATTTCAGCAGGAATTTAGTGTTAAAAACTATCATATGGACAAGGAGGTCTATACTACTATTCCAATAAGTTCAAAATTCATTACATGTGTGTCGGTGGTTCTTCATAAAACATAATTGGTACTTGGTAACTTGGCCGAGTAGTGAAAGGCCGAGTAGTAAAAGGCCGAGTACTCGGTACTCGGCTACTCGCCGAAAGTGCTACTCGGTACGTCTCTAGTACAAAGGTATGCCATTTTGGTTTTGCAAGGCATCGACAAAACCGCAGTTTTATAACATTAAAAATCAGAAACAAAACCTTCAAAATATAGGGAATCATGATATCTACAACAAAAATGAATAATACAATGCACGACGGACGAAAAAAAAAAGAAATTGCTCATGTTATTTTTTACTTAGATCCTACTAAAACCGAAAAAATGTTATACAATCGTAAATGTTCGTTTGATGGGGTTGAAACTTTCTGGGGTATTGGAGAGGGCTGTGACACACACGTTGAACCTCAATTAGGATCCCTTTCGACGATACCCGGAATTTCCCGACCAAAGTCCGTAGGTACAACCGTCCGTGAGTACAGCAGCGTCCCCTAACACTGTCTTGGAGCAATGCACATCAACTTAGTGCGAAAAAACATGTGAAGAGATGGGGAAAAATTAAAGTTTAATTTACATATTTTGCGGGAACTCTATGGCGTGAACCCTAGGTCACATGGTATATATCAATGTGATTTTTCATTTTCTGCCAATCTTTATTTTAACGTGGTACTACTTAAAACCAATGTTATTGACAGAACGTGTTATTCTAATGTACTTTCTCTTGTGGGGATATGAAAAGACCAAAATTTCGTACCCTCTTTCCCACTTGATTGAACAAAGTTGCGTGAATGGATAACGATTGATAACGTGAAAAACTGGAACATCGAATCGATATACGTTGAATGACCGAAGGTTCACGTATAGAACACCTGTGAGCTTTCTGAATAAAACTTAAATCGTTTTTGCATTTTTAAAAAAATCTTTTTTGCTACATTCTTCTTAATTTTTTCCCTATAGTGTAGGCCTGTCATTTCAAATGTTTTCGGGGGTTCGGGAAGGGGGGGGCACATCCTGAATACAGTTTTTTTTCGGAAAACAGCAAAAAAATCACGCATGCTTTATATAAAAACGTTTATTTTTCAAAGCGGGGGGGGGGGGGGGTCAATAAACCCCACTGACCTCCAAAATGATGCTTCTGCTATAATGCTTCGAAAGCCCAGAGGTATTTATGAATATGTATTTGTTGCCCTTGGCGGTAAATTATTTTCAACTGCATTCATAAAGGTGGAAAATGGATGTTTTAACTAAAAGATGGTTGGTTAGTCGATTCTATTGGGTTTTCTGGCGCAATAGCCTTGATCGACTGTACCACGCCAGCTGAAAAAGGAGTCTTATGTCCTGATATTTTTTTGGATTTTCGGAATGGTGTCGCGAGCACATGCATCAGTTAAGAACTTCATCGAACGGATAAAGGAAGAGAGACCTACCGCCCCCGTTCCTGTAGCAGAGGTAGGGGAACCTCCAGACGTTGGCCAAGTCGACCGCGAATCCGATGATGGACAGGAGGAAGTCGGCCTTCTTGCTCCAGGTGGGGCGACCGTCGTCAGCCCTCTCCCCGTCGAGGGAGGAGGAGAGCTCGCCCTGTAGGGCGGCAGCCCCATCTCTCAGCAGCTCGCTGCTCGCCTTCTCCGGTGGGGTCTCCGTGGCGCTCAGCTGCCCTGGAAAACGAAATTCACTCAAACAACAAACTGAGAAATTTAAAACAAATGCTAGGATAAAATGGAGAGTAAAATCCAATTACTCAACAAAAGGAGCAATTTTAAAACAGATGCTAGGATAGAGAATCGGAGAACAAAAATCCCTCAAACAAGGAACGGAGCAATTTTAAAACAAAAGATGAGCACAGGGAAGAAAGACGAACTGTCAATTTTTCTAGGGTGCAAAAAAATCGCGCTTGAAAATTCAAAACTGCAGCCCTTTCTTCGTTGAACTGTAAACTCCCCACCTCCTTGATCCGCCTCCTTTCTTATTTGCCTGAAAACTGAAACAAGTTGTACTCTGCAAACAACAAACCTCATGGTTGCCACATTGAAGTCAACTTGGAGAAAGAAATTACATTTTGCCTTTCAACCCTGTGCTCTTTAGGTGAGGGACGAATAGCCAAACTCACTCAAACAACAAACGCAGCTATTAAAACAAATGCTGGGATAGAAAAACGGAGAATAACATTCACTCAAACAACAAACTGATATATGTGAGGCTAGAGGCATTGCTAATGCAAGGACGGGTATAAGGGAGGGAAGATGGGGTCGATCGCCCCTCTCTTGACAGACCCTGCTCCGGCCATTTTTTCCGAATTGAAATCCTGAAACGGAAAGAAGTCCATCTTGGGAAGGGGTTTGAAACACTCTCCCGAAAATTAAACGAAGTTGAATCTTTAAAACAAAATTTTAGAATAACTCCTTAAACAGAAAAGGAAAGAAATAGGTTCGAGGACCTCCTTGGTTAAATCTCTATATTTTAGTTGTTTTAAATAAAAATGATGCCTCCCCACGCCAGCAGATATGAATCAGATACTTAGTAAGAGGTTAGGTAAACAAACAATTGTTCTCTCCTTGAAAAACTTCTGGATCTGACCTTGCGCTAATGTATCATCATAATGTCGCAAAGTGACTGGTCACACATGAGTTGTGACACTGACGTCATAGTGAAGTCACATGAAACAGGCCCCAAATCTGTCACAGCTTGATTTCTCTGAAATATCGAAATTGTGTCCCTTTCTGACTGTGACCCCTGGGACCATTTTCAGACGGAAAAATTATGTCTTAGGAACTTTTCTGTGATATTTCGTGCTATCATGGAATCAATTAGCATAAAACTATATCAGGTTCATTATTTCAATCTGTTAGGAGTTATGTTTCAATAAACTCCAACTGTTACGAGTTCGTAAACACGTGAAAGCACAAAAAGGTACATTGTTCTCCAGAACGTTCACCACAAAATAGGTATAATTCACGGACTACGGTCATACACACCTTCAGAACCTCCCCTTAACGGTTATACATGGTTAATCACGTTGAGCTTGCGAGTTATTTCTCAATACTTGAAAACTACACTGGTGTGCAAAAATTAAGGACGAAGTCGAAAAATTAGCATATCAGCTGAACGAAGAGGCAGAGCGGACAGAAAGACCAATCAGGAGATTAAGTAAGATGATGTACGGTAGCACATGCGCAGATATGCAGGCAGACGTAATGGGGGAGTGTCTGAGTAGTATAAACCATGTTGTTGGTGTAAGATCAGTATTTCTGGCAAAGAGATTGCACGCCGCATAGCAGTTAAAATCACACCGAGTTGCTGCCTCAGCGAGAAATGGCGAATAATCAATCTGTTAGACGACATCTGGATGCTTTTACCCGAGGTCGAATCATTGGGAAGTTGGAGGAAGGCCGTAGTGTGACAAGTGTGGCTGCAGAGTTCGGAATTGCTCACAGCATCGTTTCACTGACTTTGGAGACAATTTCAAACTACGGGAACAGCTATCCGGGGGTTCAGTAGTGATCGTTCACGGGGAACCACACCCGCAGATGACCGTATATTGTCTTACAGGCCAGAAGAAACAGGCGGCAGACAGCGGGAGAAATCGCTAGACACACGACACAGGCGACTGGACGACCGATATCGCGTTTTACCGTGGCAAGAAGACTGCATGGTGGTGGTCTGTTTGCACGACGCCCTATACGGCGTGTACCTCTAACGCCTGCCCATCGGAGAAGGCGTTCTCTGTGGTGCCGGGAACACCGGAATTGGAGAGACAATGAATGGGGACGAGTACTCTTTACAGATGAGAGCAGATTCAGTCTGAGTAACGATTCTCATCGCATACTCATCTGGAGAGAGCGGGGAAGCCGCAATCATCCCTCAACCATCATTGAAAGGGACAGATATGGAGGTCGCGGTGTTCTCGTTTGTAGAGGCATCATGCTTGGTAGTCGTACAGACCTTCACATCTTCGACGCAGGTTCAGTTAACGTGACCCGTTATTGTAACGAGATTCTTCTTCCATATGTGCGTCTTTTTAGAGGCGCTATGGGTCCGCAGTTCCTTTTCATGGACGACAATGCACCATGTCATCGCTCAGTAGCTGCCGAACAGCTCTTAGAGAGTGAGGATATTGACCGTATGGATTGGCCGGCACGATCTCCGGATCTCAATCCCATCGAGTATGTATGGGATTCTCTAGGCAGACGCGTGGCAGCTCGTACCTTACCACCAGTAACGATTCGGGAGCTTCGATTGGCGCTGCAAGACGAATGGGCAGCAATGCCTCAACAACTCATTGACACCCTCATTCTCGGCATGGGCAGACGCTGTGAAACCTGCCTACCAGTCGGGGGAGATCATATCCCCTACTAAAGACCGGATGTTTCTTGCTGGACACCCATCACAGGGATGTTTCGGCCTTCAGTCGCATTGCGCTCCATGCTACTTTTTCAATAAAGCTTCTTTTTATCCCTCTGATTTCTCTTTTAGTAAGTGTTGCTTACATTACACATGTCCATACGTATTGGGGATCTTACGGTATTAAATGTGTTGATTTGGAAAGCTTTTGTACAAAGTTATATTGAAAAAACCGTCTCGTCCTTAATTTTTGCACACCAGTGTAAGTTAATTATTTTTACTTTTAACAACTAACTCTTTACTGGCCCCTTGTGTCTTTTCCTCTAAGAGTTCAGTATTTGCATTGAAAAAGAGGTTCCCTGAAACCTCGAAACACTTCTATGCAGTAATTATCTGCGAATTTTTCGAAAACGTTTCTGATTACTAGTTAAACTCTTAGCAGGAGTTTCTTTAACTGCACTTTAACCCTCATCTCTTAGTCACTCAAGTTCACTCTTAGTTTTTTTTCACAATTTCCCTCCTCACTTTGTTTTAATCGACTACACATTCTTGTTTTGCTCAGGAGAAACTAAATCAAATTCAGCGAGAGCTGCTGTAGTAATTTTGGTCATTGCATTGCTTGAAGCACCTGTTAAATTTGGAACTAATATACATAAAAATGCTACATAACTATACAAAAAAAAAAAAAAAATGAAATTTTTGTATAGGATAGGTTTTATTTGATTGTGAACATTCTTTTTCGTTAAGCGAACAAATGTCGCTTAAAATTGATTTAGTTTTGTTTACATTCTAACAAACTCATTGCGTAATATTTTCGTTGTATTTTAGCACTAATTTCAAATATAATTTTAAATTATTTTTCTTTAAAAAAATCGTTTTTTTTAACTTCCCAATTTTTTAGTGTTAAAGGGACGCATCTAAATACTGGACGAAAGTTTCTGGGCGTTACAACCGGCTAACATTTCTGCTGTATGCCAAAACTATTTTTTGAATTTTTTAAAAAACACTTTTCTTTTTAAAAGAAAAGTATATTTTTGCCATTTTTTCAATTCTTTAAGAACAAAGGTGTTCGGCTAAATGTTAAAGAAAATTAGCGAAATTTTTTGAGGGTCTTAACTGACCCATATAGTAACTTTTCCGCGCTATGCAAAAACGGATTTCCAAAGAAAGTTTTTTCGGCCCTCCTACTGCACAGTGCACATTTATTAAAGCATTTTATTTTAGAAAATTGCAAAGCTGAGACATGAAAGAAAAAGTTCTACGATGCCCAAAAAAAAGTCAAATTTTAGTTAGTTTGTAAAAGTTTTATGGCATATGCGTGAACTAATAACTATAAAGGAGTGTAAATAATTTTAAACATACAGGAAAATTGAAATTGAAGCATTTCAATGGTGTTATACCGAATGTTTTAACAATTTGTATTCTAGCAATAAATATTGACCATTTTTTACCTTTTTTTAAAAATTAAATTTTTAGGCTCACGCCTCATCTAAAGACATAACTATTTCTTTTTAAAACAATTTTTCAACGTTTAGGATCCTAAAAACACAACTGTTATTGCTGTTATCGAAAATATTTTTAGTAATCTCCGATTTGTGCAACGTTATTCTTTCTTATTTCACTTTTCAAGCATAACGGTAGTTATTCAACTCTACTAAATACATATCATACTTAATTGCAACATTTCGTTTTCCCAAGAATGCTGCGAAGTTAATTGCAAAAAAAAAAAAAAAAACTCCAGGAACAACAAGTTAAGCAAAATAACAATTGCGCTAAAACCCATAACACTAATTAGCGAAAAAAACAGATCGTAAAATCAAAAATATTTCGATTGACGCGATAAGATAGCTTCAGCTAGTCGTGCAGGTTAGTTAAATTATTTTTAGGTTATTATTACTCTTTAACCTTTTAGTAGTTATCCCAAGTATATTCGTGTCCTAAATTTTGTAATAATTTAAATTTCGGAAAAAGTAAATCATCCCTATTATCAGCAATCTTGCATTATTTGGAGCTTAGCATTCAATGTACTAAAAACTGAATTGAATACTTTTTAAGTTGGAGAAGTGATAAATATTTTTTTTTAAAATTTCCAATGGTAGTGCGGTGTGACAAAAGTAAAAAAATTACAAAACAAAAGAACAAGAACATGAACATAAAAATAGTCATTTCCCCATTCTTCTCCTCGCCTCCCAGTATCGCTCTGCAACTAATGATCCTTGGAGAACTCTGCACTGAAGAAGATGGCGGCCATCCATAATCAATTGACTTCGGCAAAGGGGACAATAAGGATCAGTAGCCAGTTTAATCCCGTGTAAATGGGCAGCAAGATAGTCATGTCCAACCGTTAGTCGGAAAATAGCTACTGCTTCCTGACGTGGCCAGTCGGGAATACTATTTGGGTTGAGGTCCTTCCATTTTTTCTGAGATACATTTTCCATCAGTTGAGTGCGGAAATTATTGTATTCTTTACTTTTAAACACTCGGTTAAAAGTTGAGTATGGGACCGGAAAAGTGCTGATTTGTTGAATGGTGGTTCCCTTTTTAACCAGAGTGTCAGCTATTTCATTTCCCTTAATTCCGCAGAGGAGCTGATAAATATAACTACGACTATAGATACTATAGGCGGGGTACGACTATAGATCAACCTCCACGCGGTATACCCTATAAACGTTCCGACGGCTAAGAGATCTATAATTTCTGTCACGCATTCTCAATGCTTTCCCAATGCTCTTGAGCTGATAAATTTAACTTTTTAGATCATTCTTTTCATTACAATAAAAATTGTACAATTAGCTTACTAAACATTGCTTACTTTTTTCGCACAACAACGTTAAGTTCTAGATTTCCAGCGTGTAGTCAATTTTGTGTTGATTTTTTAAAAAAATTTCTTCTTGAGTTTGAAATTTAAAGAGACAAAATCCTTTTTGTGTACTTTATTGCGGCTTTGTCATTCATTTTTACAACCTTAATTTTCTCGTTTGCCTTTCTCAATAATCCAGCTCAATGGTGGCATATGAAGAGCAGACGACTTTTTTGATCCAAAATAGTGGATGCGTAGGCTTCTTATTAGAGAGGCCTTAAATAAAGCATTTTACCACCATATGATAAAATTTAAAAGTTATCAAACATGTTAAGTATTGTATTCGCGAAAAAAAATTTCGCTCAAATTTCGTCATCAATTTGCCTTTTACTTACATCCGAATAAACGTTGGATAGTTTTTTTCGAACCGACCGCAATAGTATATTTACTTATGAATGAATGAACAGCTGGAACATCCATTTCAACCATCCCCCGAGTTATTTTTGTTTGTAATAACAAATTGTTTTTGACAAATATCTCAGTAATAGCATTAATACTTATTAGCATAGATGTAGGAATAGCAGGAGGGAGCATAGGGGGAATTTCTTGAAGTGATAACCGTAACCAGCCGCCATCTTGCGTGTATCGGATAACTGTTTCTCTAATGTTTAAGATACGGAAATTGTCGAACTTTTTTATCGAATTTCAAACGGATTTCGACTTTATGGCGTCTTGTGTAGTCTTCAACTGCATTAATAATGTCTACATACTTGCACGTAGGAAGGAGATTGCTAGCTAATTCTGCATAAATGGATAATTGATTTCTTCCATAATATATGACTTAATAACAGATAATGATGGTAACATATTGTGTCATAAATAATCCTGCATTTATCTTACTTACCAATACAAACCCGAGTTGCTTAAAATATCATTACAAATTAAAATTTATTGATGTGATTTGCTGCTACTCTTCGGTAACTGATAAACAATTATATCAATTAAATTGTGAAAGGAAATTCGAAACATTGTCAGATGCTTTCATTTTTTGTTAAGTGTAAATTAAACTTTGATTCCAAAAATTAATTTTAAATAGGCTGTTTTTTAAAATTAATATTCATTATTTCATCTGATGTAAAAATTAGAAATTAAAATGCTACAAAATTTAAAATCCACGTGCTTTCCTTATTTAAAAAAAAAAAAAAAACTTTAGCTGGATATTTTATACATGGAGGTTACTACATTTATGATTTCAAGTAAAAAAAAAAGCAGTTAATGTAAACTAGTAATAAATCAATGTCTTACATTTATTACTAATTAACATTATGGATTTTTCTGGTTATTGTGTCATATATGTTTATAATAATGTAATGTGTCAGAAGATTTAACAAACATTGAAAAGCAACAAAATTTAAATTTAAGGTCGGAGCGTTTTTTTTTTCAAACATTAAAATTAATTTAGATGTGAAAAAAATAATAAGTAAGAATTTTAATTGATATTGTAACATGGTACAGTTATACCGATACTTTCATTCATTGTTTTAAAAAAAGTTTCTTTGGGGATTTACGAAGTTTTAAATTTGTTTACTATTTGGTTGCCGAATATTGAAGTACTCTGCCAAACCACATATTCGGTTTGTCTGCCTATATGCAGCATACCGAATATCAACCAAGTATTCTATGCATCTCTAAAAAAAGAAAGAAGGAAAGAATTAATCATCAAAATTCAAAAAAACTGAATATGTAGATTTTCAAGAAAAAGAAAAAAAATTTGTTTAGAATTTTATGCTATTTAACATTTACGTGAGTTTCCTTTTTACAAAACTATCTAAATTTTGCTACAGTTTTATTTTAGTTTTATCCTCATGTGGCAACTTTATCAAAATTCGTTTTTCATTTATGTTATTCCTTTATTATTCTTTGTTAATTTCTAACTGCTTTTTTTTTTCATTGTGCTGTATTCAAATTTTATAATCTGGACATAAGCTGCAAAGTTTTGATAATTCTGTATTCTTATCTATGGAAAAGTCATTGTGTTTTATTAATGAAAATAGTATGTTAAAACCAGTTGATCATTCATTTGCCACTAAACTGATTTTAATTAACTAAAGACATCAATTATGCAATTAGTTTATTCTTTGGAAATTTAAAGCTTAAAATATAATTGTGTTGTGCAGTATTTTTTATTTCTTAGGTAGGCAAAAAATACTTTCATTATCAATTTCAGTGAGAAAAGGAAAACACGCGAAATTTTTGCTCGAGTAATACGAGTCTTTTTCCCCTTTCTCACCACCCAACATGGCCGCCGCTCTCTCACAGTTCTTTAAACGCGACAATGGGAGTACTAGATACGGCATGTTCCATCCTGTACTCCTACCTCCATGCATATTAGGACATTTCACGGAAAAGAGAGAAACTGCACGTGAAATTTATTTTTCAAATAATAATTTTAAATAGAATGTAATAATCTTCGTAAGCGCAATAGGGGGGAGGATGTGGGAGAAAATTGCATATAAGGTAGTGAGAAGCAAAAGTTTGCAAGTGACAAAATGAAAAACTAGGATATAACCAGAACAATTGACAGGAGAACATCCCCGCTGCTTTGGTGCAAGAAATAGTACTAGTAACCCTAGCAGCATCATTTAGAATTTTTTTAAATGAAAGCCTACCTAGGATCTGAACTTTAAACGTGATTGGCCCGAAACTTTAAACAGTCCACTTACATCCCTTTGCTTCTTAATACCCGCCTTTGGCTCTCGGTGGCTTTGAATCGTGCTATAAGCCAGAAAATCTAGTACGCAATGTAAGGGAAAGCATTCCAAGAAATCCTCGCACGGTCACAGAAAAAAGTATTGAATTGGCTGAGAAACGAAAAGAAATAGGAGTTTTCGAAAATACACCTGTAGCATTGAATAAAAGCTTTCTATTCATCGCATTACTTTTGGAACAAAAGTAATTTCTGCAAAAAAAAAGTAACCATTTTCAATGTTTGTTGCTTGAAGACTAATTGCATTTATGAGGCCTATATTGAAATTTCGCGTAAGCGTCAATTGGTTAAAGACTCAGTCTCATACCTGAGGACTTTGGAGTGCTTGAAGAAGAACAGTATCCGTCATCATTGCAATTTTTGGGTATCCTACGGTGATTCTTCACAACGTGGTTCTCCTGGGATGTTGTGGGTAAAAGGGCCTGCTGCATTCTGCGGGTCGGCCCCTTTTAAAAGGAGAACCCAAACCTCAAGGTTGGGCATCTTAGCAAATCCATTGAAAAACTAAAAAAGAGAAAAGAAAATATGTCACTATCTAAAGAAAAATGATGAAGATAATAGATGACGTGAAACATATTTGCTTTTTGATTTCTACAACCCAAATTCAAAAAAATAGAATACTTTCATTTTTTAAAGAAAAAGGGTAATATAACAAAATATAAGAACAAAGTAGGTATTTGAATGAACGTGCCGCCTTTCTTAGACACTAAAGGATGCATAACACTTCAAATAAACTTAATTAAAAATTATCTTAGACAGAATTATCGAAAAGTTTATCGTGATGATATTTTACATTGAGTCAAAAAAAAAAAAAAAATATATATATATATTAAAATTAATTTTTTAAAAAAAAATCTATATCAATATTTTATAGCTTCATTTTTTTTTTCTAGAATCACATCTTTAATCCTTCCAGATTTAAATTCCATCAACTGTTTACATTCAAGGCTACTCTGATACTGTTTCCCTACCCTCTTCAATGCGGCAATGAGTTCAGCTTTGTTAACGGGCTCTAAGTCTTGAACCTTTTTCTTTTGATTTGACGATGCCACAGATTTTGAGTTTTATTGAGATCGGTAGAGATGCTTGGCCATTTAATATCCCGAAAACCTTCTTTTGGCTTAAAATCTGCGAATCGATTTAGAGATGATTCTAAGCGGTATCTTGTTGAAAGATAAATGTGTCACTGAATGTGTTCCTCCGTTGCCTCAGAAGAGAGTATCATGCAGTAATCTAGCATATCTTGATAAACAGCGGAATAAACATTGCTTCAACATAAATACAATTGTCCAGTTCCAGCAACTCTCATGTCTCCCCATACCATAAAGGATGTCTCAATTTGAGAGAACGTCTTACACAAGTTTTCTCAATCGCTTCGCTTTTCTAATGCCAAACACTTCTTTCTTCTACAGATATTTCAAATAAAGATTCGTCACAGAATAAAATACTTTCCCAGACTTGTTGCCCCTAGATAAGCTTATCTTTGCTCAAAGAGAGTTAGGTGCGTCTCTGCTTCATGTTCATCTTTGGCTTTAATTCGAGGATCGCAATTGCAACTGCACTTTATGCAATCGTCCAAGTGTAGTTGACTTGGACACGATAACTACATATTCTTTCCAACACTTATGGATGTAATAGGCATTTTTAAAACTTATTTTGACAATTCACTGTAATTCGCGTTTATCTCTACCAGCTGTTGCAAGCTTTCTACCTAATTTTCACCGGTTATCTTTTAGTTGATTGATTCTTCTATATTCCTTTAAAATCTTCAAGAACGTAGATAGTAAATCCTTCTTTTAATCCAAGAGTTACTGTTTTTTTCTGACTTTAAACAATGGTATAATAAGCAATTTCCTTGTTTCCGATTTTATCACGTTGACGACCCTTTTCAGCAAAAGAATAACGAAAAATTTTCTGGGAACCAAGCTTTATACTTGTCGCAACCTAACAGTTCACAGGCATGTAAATATTTTCGCTACTTTTCAAATTCACATTAAATGAAGTGATTATTCTATTTTTTTTTTTTTTTTGCCCTTATAAAACATAAACATAGTTTTCAAATTTGTTAACGACCCCTATATTGTTCAAACAATACCTTTAAGGTTGCTGAAATTGTTTCACTCATTCATTAATAACATCTTTTACTTTGTTTAATTAGACTTCATTCATTTTGCTCAGTGTCAAATTGTGCTTAAACAGTAATAATATTCTATTTTTTTTATTTTGGTTGTAGTACAATGTTTACATTTGAAGTATTCAGAACTAAAGTGGATCAAGTTCGTTTCGACTTTTATCTACTTTAGCTCTGAATGCCTCATTTATGAAAGTTATACTTTGTTGCCAAAATCTACTACATTTAGATCTCAAGTGGAAAAAGTCGAAATGCGCTGGATCCGTTTTAGCTCTGAACGCCTCATATATTAATTCACCGCTCGTCAACCCCCGCTCGTCCCCTGCGGCGGGTGTCAATTGATGACACCGCCGCAATGTGTCAATTGATGATACATTGATATTTTAATCATGGAGGTAGGAGTACAGGTGGGAACATGCCGTATCTACTCCCATTTTTACGATTGAAGTAACTGTGAGAGAGCGGTGGTCATGTTGAGTGGTGAGAAAGGGGAAAAAGACTCGTATTACACTCGGGCGAAAATTTCGCGTGTTTTACTTTTCTCGCTCAAATTGTTAATGAAAGTATTTTTTGCGTACCTAAGAAATAAAAAAAATCATGCACAATACAATTATATTTTAAGCTTTAAATTTCCAAAGAATAAACTGATTGCATAATTAATGTCTTTAGTTAATTAAAATGAATTTAGTGACAAATGAATGATCAACTGGTTTGAAAACACTATTTTTATTAATAAAAACACAATGGCTTTCCATACAGAATTATCAAAACTTTGCAGCCTATGTCCAGATTATAAAATTAGAATACGGCACAATGAAAGCAAGCAGCCAGAAATCAACAAAGATAAATAAGGGAATAACACAAATGAAAAACTGATAAAGCTGCGAGAATGAAGATAAAATTAAAATAAAACCGTAATAAAATTTAGATAATTTTTAAAAAGGAATCCCATGTAAATAAATGTTAAATAGCATAAAATTCTAAAACAACTTCTTGAAAACCTACTCATCCAGTTTTTTGAATTTTGGTGACTCATTCTTTTTTTCTTCACTTTTTTTTTTAGCAATGCACCGAAAACTTGGTTGGTATTCGGTATACTGCATGCCGGCAGACAAACCGAATAGTAAACAAATTTAAAACTTCGAAAATTCCCAAAGAAACTTTTTTTAAAATAATGAATGAAAGTATCAGTATAATTGTATCATGTCACAATATTAATTAAAATTCTTACTTATTAATTTTATTACATTTGAATTAATTTTAATGTTTGAAAAAACGCTCTGACCTTAAATTTAAATTTTAGTGCTTTTCATGACACAATAACCAGAAAAAATCCATAATGTTAATTAGTAATAAATGTAAAACATTAATTTATTACTAGCTTACATTAACTGCTAATTTTTTTACTTAAAATCATGGATGTAACCTCCATGCATAACATATCCAGCTAAAGTTTTTTTTAAAGAAAAGCACGTAGATTTTAAATTTTGTAGCATTTTAATTTCTAATTTTTACATCAGATGAAATAATGAATATCGATTTAAAAAAAGGAACCTATTTAAAATTATTTTTGTAACCAAAGTTTAATTTGCACTTAATAACAAAAAAATTAAAGCATCTGACAATGTTTCGAATTTTATTTCACAATTTTATTCATAGAATTGTTTATAAGTTACCGAAGAGTAGCAGCAAATCACATCAATAAATTTTAATGTGTAATGATATTTTATAAGTAACTTGGGTTTGTATTTATAAGTAAGAAAAATGCAGAATTATTTATGACGCAATATGTTACCTTTATTATCTGTTCTTGAATCATATATTATGGATGAAATTAATTATTCATTTATTCAGAATTAGTTAGTAATCTCCTTCCTACGTGCATTATACGTTCAGTTGAAGGCTACACAAGACGCCATAAAGTCGAAGTCCGTTTGAAATTTGATAAAAGATTTCGACAATTTCCGTATCTTAAGCATTGCAGACACAGTTTCCCAATACACGCAAGATGGCGGCGGATTACGGTTATCGCTTCCAGAAATTCCCCTTGTGCTCCATCCTGCTATTCCTACATCCATGCTCACAACCAGCTAAAAGGTTTTTTAACCCAGAACTTAATTACAACCACGTAATTTCAACTATCATAGTCATATTACGCACCGGACACTTTAAACAAATGAATGTATCCCATGACGGCTGAAGACGCTACCATACTTGTCCTCACTGTCGTGATACTCGACTTTCTGCAAGTCATGCCTTTAATTGTCCTTCCATAACGGTTAAACTCTACAACATAGTAGTTGTACTCCACAGATTATGAACTGCTGTATTCGCCAAGAGTTATTGACATTGCCGAATATGTTTTGCACACCTTCGCTGCTATTTGACAGGTCTGCACTACTTGGACAAGACAACGACAACAGCTATCAGAACCATCACACCACATCTTATTGTCTAGCGACTTTTTTCAGGAAGAAATGATATAGGAGGTCAGAAAACTGATGTAAAAGAGAAATAATATCATGTTTATAAAAGAAAATCACAAACATTGACATTGGAGGTTGGATATATTCACCATCATCGAGTATTCAACATGCAAGCATTACAAATGCACGCATGTAAAACTTCGCTTCACCTTAAACTTACGAAGGGTGCCGCATACAGTGCAGTTAAAAGACTCGCTGCTTAGAACCATATAGAGCTCGTTTCAAGAACCGTATACAAAGTTTTAGAGAAAAAAAAACCTAGTTCAAATTTTTACTGCAAGGTGAAGATTTCTCGGTCAGGAGATGAATTCACAAAGAAATTTTTCATGCAACTGTTGAACTCACTATAACACGCTTTAAACTGTGAATGGAAAAGCACATTGAATAAAGTCTGGTACAAAAACAAGTGTTTGTTTTCTTCACTCGAACAATATCTCTTAACGAAATTGTTCGTTAAAATACATGATTTGATTGGTACGTACCTATGTGATGCAGTGCAGTACTGCTATAACACTATCAAAATTTAGTAAGTCAACAGACTATTGAATTGCCATTTAAAGACAGATTTATCCTTTGTCGCTTTTATCAGTTATTAGATTAGTACCCTAAACGATCCTTTAACCATTACGTTAATAAAGCCGGTACTGTACATAATTATTGGCATAGAAAATACTTTTCTTTTTTTTAAGACACTCAGTTTCTGCATTTCGGTTTGAAAATCACGCGTGGAACGACAATATTTTTCTCCCGAAAAGCAATAAGCCAAGTTTAATTGGATATGATTAAAATAGTAAAATGATAGGATCTTATCCCCCACTCCCTGATATTCTTTGAATCAAGGAAAGCTATATAATGTAGTTTTGATTGTATTGCTATATAGATATGTGGTGAATGCTACAAGTATGTAACTACATCATTCTCTCTCTCTCTCTTTTTTTTCATACCGCTTCGAGGAAAACTCAAGAAATCAATGTTTTTTCACGATTTTTGGGGGAATGTAAAGATTTGTTTTAAATGTCATTAAACTACCATTTCTAGAAACTTTATCGCAATAGAAGTATTTATATCTTTTTGCGAACGAAAATGTTCAACAAAAGTCAAACATTCAATTTTTTTCCAAATTTGCAGTTACCTAATTTTGATACTGAGCAGACGATACAGTTTGTCGAACGCATGGTGCATCAAAGAATTATATTAAAGCTTAATGTAGTGGTAACATTCGGAAAGCTAGTCAAAATCATTCATTTGATGTACAACTGCTATTTAACATTAAACTATGAATGCATCAAGTTTCCAAATTTGACTGTCAATAGCAATTGTTTGCATCAATCATAACTTTAAGCAATGAAAATTTAGTGCTAATAAAAGAGTTTACATTTCTGGGCAGAAATTATTTAACTTGATCCTTTGCACTTTCATCTAACACAATCACACCGCTGGTTGGGGTTTAAAGCCCACCATGGCTTTATGATGACCCTGATAACTACATTAAGTGTCTGTTTTGCAGATTCCGATATCGAGGTCAAGGTGGGCTCTTTCAAGGGCCGGACCTCCAGTTTCCGATTGGACTGACATGGCCTGTTCCAGCCGTGCTTCTTCATAACGAAACTACACAAATCTTCTGTCAGCTTTTCAGCTATTTCTTAAATTTTTCAGAATGGAACGATGCCGTCTGAAGTTCAAGATCAGAAAACAGCAACGTTATGGAACATTGCAACATTAAAAACATAATGATAATTTCATAATAAGACTTGGAGACTTGATGCAAGAAAATAAATATCCATTCACTGCCAAAAAGACTGCACTCATTTCGAAATGATCACATTTGTCGGTTAACGGCAAACATCAATTTCCAACGCAACATTACCTCAGATATTCATATCGAAAATTGCAACATGAGAGGCAGGAATGTCTTGCTAAAAATAAAACAATGGCTTTCACGTATTTCAAGGTTGAACCAGAATCTAAAGATATAACTTAGTTAGAATTTCCCTAAGTCGCTCGCTGCCTTTCAACAGTGCATAATAATAAGACCATGAATCAATAGATAGATGGCAAATGGAAATGTCGTCGCTTGCCTCTTTGTGCAGCGCTGATCCATAAAGTATAATGACATACGCTTGTTTGCGAACGATATGAACGAAAGGTCAAGGATAGTCGTTTTGTGCGGTGAGACAAGGCAAGACTGCTCAATGATTATGACTTTTTCAATGTTTTCGGATCCATTTCACGATGTACACACGTGTTTTCCCGGTGAGATCCGGCTCAAAGCGACTCGGAACTAAGAGACGTTGCATACTTTAAAACATTAAGTCCAGAAAAAACAAAACTCAATGCCCATTAAAAAATGCTAGATTTTTTAATTTATGTGTCCTTTATTCCTTAACATTGGTTCGGACTTGCGTGTTTCGCAATTATTATCAAATCCTTCAAAAACGTCCGAAAATACTGGGAAATCCTCCATATTCTGATCGAATTCATAACTTAGGTGCTGTATCAAACTAAAAAAAAAAATAAAGAAAAGAAAAGAAAAAAAGAAAAGAAAAGAAAAAAAAGATTAATATTCAAAATGGATTATTAAAAGTAATAAAAAGAACCTCATTTGTATAATTACAACTATATTTGGGATAATAAAAAAAATTACGTTTTGTTTTAGTTGTTACAATTAGGCTTTGAAGTGCTAAAAATTCACACATAAAACCGAAAATCTTTTTGTACTTTTCGAGTTTTTTTAAATTCAATTCTGGTCATTAGTGACTGATAGAAAAAAAGGAATTTTGAAGACTCATACAGACCCCTGAAATTTGTATTCCAACGAAAAGAACATACCTGTTTTTTTTTTTTGCTATATAATTGCTACGTAGAAAAAAGAACACGATGTAGTTGTCCGTTGGTTAAATTTAATTATTTTTGAAAAATATTTTACGTTGCTATTTTTATTTGTTTCTATTGTTTACATGACGAAACAAATTTCACAAAGGAAAACAGCAGATGCTTGGAAAACATTTAGAATGTTCATGTTGGTCAAAAAAATTCAAAATTTTTTTCGTTATACTTTTTGCATTTTTGAGGAAAAAAATCACACAGAGCTTTGTTAATTAAAAAATAATAAAATAATAAACTCCAGTTCCTGGAGCACAATTTGGAATCATGAAATTTGCGCTACCTCCAACCACTGAAAGACTACCAGTATCTAAGTAAGTAAAGACTACTGGTGTATCAAGAATAAAAATATTTTACTTTCTAACTTTTAATTTTCTATGGACAAAAAGCGGCAAAGTTAACTCTAAACGTGTATCTTTAATCATTAAAAAAAAAAAACAGTTTGCTGGACTATGTATCATAAAGCAGTTAGCGAACAAGTTAAAATACTATGCAAGAATCATTCAAATCTTAAATTATTTAATTGAAAAATGAATAAATTAATAAATAATGTCTTGAAGCTTTACATATTTTTTAATGTAAGCTGCTGTTTCTTCCATAACTTCTGCTAGTTTCCAAAAATATATGTAAAAGAAACAGCGGATTAAAGATACGTTTTGGCAAACAGAATTTAAAAATAAATTAAAAATAAAAATTGATTCCGCTTCCCTACTAGTTAAAATACTGCTTAATATGAACCGCAGTCCATTGGAAATGCCTGATCCTATATGCGAGGGTGTCCATGATCCCAAGAGCAAAAAGTGTGCCCCACGAAAAAAATACCACGAAGACCCTCCAAGAACAAGACCCCCCCCCCCAGAAAAAAGTGTAAAATACCCCTAAAGGCACCCTTAGGGTGGTTCAAAAATGCATGTAAAAAAAAGTTTCTCCTAGATACCGGGACACCCCTCAATATTTTTAGACTTGTGGATAGCATATACTGGAAGAATTTTAGTTTCCTATTTCAACTGAAAGAGGGTGCTGAACCCCCTCCCCCAAACTTCAGTAGTGTGGGGAGGGGGGTTAAAAATACTTCGAACTGAAAAAGTAATGCTACATATTATAATATATACTAGAAATATGCATATATATTGCAATGAAACAATTATTTACAAAAAAAAAAAAAAACCAGCTGGGGAAATTAAATATTCTTAATTTGTGGCATTTTCTATGCTACGGCTAATGTTAAATTAAGAGGTCATTGATCACCGTCTTAAAATTTGAGTAAGAAGCTAAAATTTTTACAACATAATACTATTAGTAAGTCTAAAAAAAAAAAAAAAATAGGGGGTGTCCTGGACTCTAGCTGAAAAAAATGTTTTTTTTTTTTGAACCACTCTATGCACCCTCTAACATTTCAAATGCACAGTTTGCACCATGATCCCTTGTTGGGCACCCTTGTCTTATGTAAAATTAAAAAATAAATTTAAATCGGCATGAGAAAAATATACGCATTATCACTTACTTCTGAAGCTTTATGTCATAGATTTTGTGATACAAATCATATTTTAACGATATCTTTCCGCACGTGGCTCACTGAGAGTAATCACAACATCAAATATTCGAGCAAAACCATGAGGAAAATTACTATGAAACATGAGTCTCAGCGGAAAGGATTCGATTACGCTCCGAGATATCACACCTGTTGGTCGGTTTCTGGTAACATATAAGAAATTCGATAAAAGTGGAATTATACGTTGCTTGTTGATAAGTTTGTTTACTTTGTGATAAAGCGAAATGGGATAGCCTGTTTTATTTCCACACGCATTGGTTGTATAAAAGTGCTTATTATAAGGAAATTTCGGATGTATAAGTCCTTAAAAAAAGGATTGTAAAATTTTTATGTTTCCGGCATTGAGTAGATATTGTTTCTAAACAAGGTCAGTAACGAAATGTACAAAATTTCATGTACAAAAATTATTGTTAAACCTTTATATTTCCGAAATTGAGTAGATAGTTTCAGAACAAAGCCAGTTACGAACTGTACAAATTTTTCACAAAAATGTACAAAATTCCACGTACAAAAATTATTGTAAAAATTTTATGTTTCCGAAATTGAGTAGAAACAATGTCCAAATAAGGTCAATTAAATAAAATATTCAATTATTAGTACAAAAAATGTTCAAAATTCCATGCACAAAATTGAATGTCAAAATGTTATGTCTGAAATTGAGCAGGCAGTTTTCAAACAAGGTCAGTTAAGAAATGTATGTATAGTTTTTTACAAATAGTTTTAAAAATATATATTGCTTAAGGGCAATGACATACAAAAGTATCACTTGTTCTACAAATTACTCCACAAAGACATCAAATATATTACAACCTTCTTTTGTTGTATGAACTTTAAGAATAACTTGGACTCGACTTCTATGTAACGAAACTAAATGTTAAAGGTTTCCATAAACAAAATTTAAATAGTACTTTTTGGCTGAATAAGAGACGTATCTCACGAGATAAGTTCGTTACTGAGTTTTACTTTCTATGTAGACTTTTACTTTTCAAAAAGTAAAAATGTTTTACATAAAACTTCGCAGACGTTAATTCGCAACTCCAGAGCTCAAATACGCTACCTTGCGGTGGTTAACAATACTAAAGAAAAAGGTAAAACATTCCATTCTACGTGTTTTCGTTGGGATAAATTACAGGCTTCAGACAGTTTATGGCGAAATGTAATTTCAGAAAAATGGAAAAGAAAGCTTCCCACAAACAAGATGAAAAATTACTGCCGTTCACGAAGCGTAGATGCAAGTTATGAGTTGCGGCATTTGTTTGTTTTACCTTTTTCATCCGCCATTAGACAGTGGCTGCAGCGTCCCCTATAGTTTATTGGAGTTGCGAATAAGTAATGTGGCGTATATAGTTTTATCATCTGTGAGTTTATTTAAAGCCTAGGATAGGTAAAATACTTTATTGTTTGATTTATTTTCATTAGTTAAGAATAATAAACAAATAATTTCAAACTTGAGATTTTTCCATCAATTATTCTCTTAAATAAACACTATTAATTTCAAATGAGGCAGTGAGAAGCATAGGAATGTTGGTGGACTATTTAGTTTCTAGTTAATCGCGATTAAAGATCAGATCCTAGGCAGACTTTCAGTAAATGATTTTTTTCAAAATCATGCTGTACATCAGCATCTACTAAGGCTACTAGTATTATTTCTTGCCCAAAGCAGAGGAGATGTTCTCCCATTGTTTGTACTGGTAAGCTCCAAATTTTTAACTTTGTCACTTACATTCCTTTGTTTAACACTGCCTCAAATATAGTTTAATGGAACAAAATTGAACAAAAGAATAATAATTATCAGAATCATATTCAGTCCAGCAATTTCTTGAACCAACACTCAAAAAATAAATTTCATTTGCATTTAAAATGCAAAACATTGTCTTAAATTTTGGTATGCGAACAATAATATTCTTATTTTCTTTTTATTTTTTTTTTCCAACTAAGAAGATCATTACATACTGTTTTAACGTATGAAGATATTATTGAAATTGTAAAAAAAAAAAAATAGTATTGTTACGTGACGGTTAGGGCGGTAACTTACTGCAAAATAAGAAGATCATTGTAGTGTCCGGAACCCCCAACAGAGATATATCTCGACCCCTCTCTCCTAGTCTCATGGTTTCTTTAGCCTGGTGCTCGGGAGCGGAGGAGCGAAGCGATGTTTTTGAGAGAGGACAGAATACCTATGTCCGAGAGAAAGAGCAGCGGTGTTGTGCGTTGGCTCTGACCGGTAGGTTGATCTATTGACGTTGTGTTTTATGCTTGTATATAAAATACTAGCAGTACCCGCACGGCGAAGCCCGTGCTAAGAAGTTAAAGGAAGTCTGTTGAAAAAAAAAAAAAAAAAAATCCACGCCCCCGTTCCGATGTTAAATGATCATTCTTCTTCAACTAAAATGCATACACACTAGAGTGGGTTGAAAAACACTTTTTTTTCCTAATCAATTTCGAATAGCGCGGAAAACTTGCGCATTGGCAGCCTAATACGGGAAAAAAAATAATTTTTGAAATCGCGCAAGAGCCCTCAAGTTGAGAAAAATAGAAAAAACCGGAAATTTTTAAAGATGTATGTAAATTTTTTTTTTCAAAAAATAATTTACTTCATTTCTAATAGTATAAAAAATGCACTTTGTAATTACCGAACTGTATAGAAAAAACTTGGAGGCACATTGACGATCATTGGAACTTGCGCAGAAAATCTTAAAATACCATTTTTAAAGAAAAAGTTACATTATTTCAAACACTCTTGTCATTGTCACAAGTTATTGTTTTAAGCTATTCAAATCTCAGGCAAATCTGGAAGTTAGGAAAAAATATTACTTTAGTAGGGTTGGGGGCACTTGGAACAGCTTACCGGAAGAGTGGTAATGAGCACGGGGGTGGATAGGATAGCTTTAAGAGGGCCATTGATCTTCAATGGGGACTAATAAATTGACTAGGAACAGCCTAGCTGGGCCAAGAGCCTGTTGCTGGTCGTCACATTTGTATTTGTACAACTTGAATATTTGATATTGAATACTTGATGTAGGTTGATTGGGAAGGGTGGTGAGTTGGGCTCGACTTGCTGCCACCGTCACCTGATTAGGTTCGTCATTTAAGGGGTCAGGGGAGTGCCATTACCCCCCCCCCCCCTCCCCACCACGGCTTTGAGAAATAAATGTATTTACATTTGGGTGGGCGTGATTTTTGTTGTTTTCCGTTGAAACATTCATTGAATTTGCACCCTTTGTCCCCGGGAAAATTTGAAATGACGGTCCTACACGTGATGAATCCTGAGTCATTTCAGCATAAGCGAAATGTATGTAAAACATTAAAAAGGATGTCTAATGGTATTTGCTTTATAGCTTCATGTCATCTTATGAATTTTTAAAATAATATAACTTTTACTTTAAAAATGGTATTTTAATCTTTCTGCGCGAATTTAAATGATCGACAATGTGCCCCCAAGTATTTTCTATACATTACGGTAACTACAAAGTGTATTTTTTATACTATTAGAAATGAAATAAATTATTTTTTGAAAAAAATATACGTCTTTAAAAATTGCCATTTTTTTTCTCAACTTGAGGGCTTTTGCGCGATTTCAAAAATGATTAAACCTTTTTTTTAATTATTTTTCCCGTTAATAGGATGCCAATGCACAAGTTTTCCGCGCTATTAGAAACTGATTACATAAAAAAAAAGTATTTTTCGCACCACCCTAGTACACATCTTTTCAAAAAAACCTATTAAAATATTTCTGGAATTTAAAACTATTCGCCAAAACACATAAAAAATTAACAGTAGCTTTAAAACTCAAAATAATCTTTCAACTACATAGTTCATTGCTTAATATGCCAAGCAACCACGCTACCGTAACCCTGTCCTATAGCGAGTGAAGCGTTTTTTCCTCTTGCAATTCAAAGTGTTCCGCCAAATAAACTATGCTATAATAAAATTTTTATCAAGAACAATCAGAATTTAATAATACGACAAATCAACTTATTTACTTACATATGTTACTATCTTCAGCTATAAGAACAAAAACAAAAGTTGAAGAAATAAGGAAAACAAAGCCCAAAAGAAAAATCCTACGAAAACAAATTATGTACCTGGAACATCTGGGGGAAAAAAACCGCATTCAAAAATATGTTCGCTGATCACAACAGCGTAGCATGGGCATGGTT
The DNA here is from genome assembly GCF_026930045.1 of Uloborus diversus. Lineage (NCBI taxonomy): Eukaryota > Metazoa > Arthropoda > Arachnida > Araneae > Uloboridae > Uloborus > Uloborus diversus. The sequence continues at coordinate 49,144,665 of NC_072734.1, read as the reverse complement.
CCTCGCAGCTATCGACACTATCGGCCAGCGCCCTCTCGAAGAGTGAACTTACCCCACCATCTATTAGGAATTCATAGAACTAAGCAATAAATTACATATTTAATTTGCAATAACAAATATTTTGGTCAATCTGTTTTAACAAAATAGCCTATAGCCTTCCTCAATAAATGGACTATTCAACACAAAAGGAATTTTTCAATTCGTACTAGTAGTTTCTGAGATTAGCGCGTTCAAACAGACAAACTCTTCAGCTTTATAATATTAGTATAGAAATAAATTTTTCCGTTTTTATAACATTTCTTTTTGCTGCTGCACTCCTATTAGTCATAGCGTGATGTTATACAGCCTATAGCCTTCCTCAATGAATGTTCTGTTCAACACAAAAATAATTTTTCAATTCGAACCAGTAGTTCCTGATATTAGCGCGTTCAAACAAACTGTTCAGCTTTTTCAGTTGAATAACTAACAACAAAAATAAGACAATGATAAGTCATAGAATTTTTTTTTTACAAATCATTTTTAGCATTTTTTAGGATGTTCTCTAGAAAGTACCCTCGACATTTGCCTCCTGGCTGACTCGAACCTACACTCACTGGATCACTTTCAGGTCGAGCCACCGTGGCTACGCATGATTTGCATTCCAAGCATATTATATTATGATATAAATTTTCCCATTTTCATAATAATTCCTATATGCACTGGTTCCCAACCTTTTTTTTACCCGAGGGCAGCACCTCATATTAAGATGAATATCGGGGGCCAGAACACATAAACATTTAAATATTATAATTGATTTTTTTTAGTAGATAAATGGGAAACACGAAAAGGAAGGGAAAATTACAAACTAAGAATTGCTGTGATCATTGTTGCATTATTTAAAAGATTCCAAACTCCCATATATATTTTAGGTACAAATTTCTGACCATTAGGCGTCAAATTTGCAACAATTAATCTTAATGCCGAATGCAGATGATCGATGGAATTGGAAGCTACCAGAACATAGTTTTCAGTTCGTAACATTAACCATAACAATGGGCACATGGATCACTTTCTCAAGCCACATAGAGCCCTTGGTTCGTAGATTGAGCACCACTAATCTAATCATTCTGAAATTAATATCAAGATTCAATTCTTGAATGCTGATTTGAAATTGCTGAAATCTCTTCTCCAACATTGTAACACTCTATGCAAAAATGTGATTTAATAATTAATTCGACCACATACGTAATTATACGTTTTTTTTTCAATAATTATGTATTACTTTTAAAGAACTATGTAATTTTTTAGGAGTGCTATGCCAGCAAGTTCAATAAAATAGCATGAGTGTGGCAATTTAAACAGGGCACATTATGGATCAAAATTACCCTGAATGACTGTAAAGAAGTAACTAATTGTAATAAGTTTTTAAAACAAAATATTATTATCAGTTATAACTGGAATCCTACTCATTTTTCATCATTTTATAAAATTTAATAATTTTTTTCTTAATATAAAGTAGAGTAGGTTCAGAGAAGTGGGTCACTGGGGGGTTAGTGCCCCCCACCCCAAACGGAAATATACATACAGTGTTTAGACTTACTTACACTGATCATGTCATATTTCATCACAGTTATTGGTTTTGCATACATTTGGATTTCGTGGAAGTTTTTTCTATGTCATAGAACTTAGTCAAAAAAAAAAAAAAAAAAATCTGAAAAATATTTTTCTACGAGTTCAAACACAGCATTTTTCAAAAGAATGTTTCCAGGTTAGTGTTTATTATGTTTTTATAATCATTAAACTTACATGTATATATTTAGTTTAACTTAAAGTGCATACTGCAACAAGAATTTTTGTATACAATGTTAATGATAATAGTTTAAGAGGAGGGGTCCCCCTTATTCCACAAAATTTCGCTATAAAGAGTAAATATTGCATCAAAAAATATTCTTCCCAACTCTGCAACATTCTCAGACAGTATGTCTTCTCACAAAGCGATAGTGGATCCAATTCATATCTCAAAGTTAGTCGGATACACTCAAATCTTCTGCATAGAACATCCAAATCTAAAACCAAACTGGATTAGAGCACACATGGGCCACTACAGCAATGAACGAGCCGACTGTTTAGCTAAAACCGCAGCAATTAATCCTACACCTCCACTTGTATACAAATTCCTCTTCCAAAATCTTTCCTCAAATATCTTCTTTGGTCTGGACTTCTTCAAAATTGGCAGGAAATCTAGGACACTGCAGATACTGGTCGGAGAGCTCATGATTTCCTGCCAAACGTTAAATTTAAATAAAATGCTGCAAACATCCAATAGAAGTACAATTTCTAAGTACACATGGACCATTTCTTTCCTATCTACACCGATTCAAGATAATTAGCTCCCCATTGTGTGTATGCAGTCAACCTGGAACTCCCGAACGTTACATATTCAACTGTCCTCTAACCAGCTCTTTCCATTGCATTTACAATTCCAACCTTTCTTTTTCCAAACATATTGCACATATTCTATCTCATCCAGTTTCACCGCAAGAAGTTCTATAAAATAATGTCCCTGCTCATTTCACAAGAATATGACTTCAAAAATTTCCCGCCTAAAAACTTTCATAGAACATTTACTGCAGTTTATATTGTATTTCCAGCCAACCAGATTTTTCCAACATCTATTTCACTTGATTACTGCATTTTTCAATGTTTTATATTTTGTATGTGTTAATGTATTTATTATGTATTAGTATGTTTCATAATCGTTCAAGCGAGTGCTTGGGCGCTCATTACCTGTTCTGTTCCCCTCAATCACCACATCCGTTATTTACTCACCAGGGCTGGGACAGTGGTGATTGGTGGGGTTTAAATAAATAATAAATAAGGGGTAAGTGGATCCTCTCAGTATAGGTAAGTGGGTCCCCTCACTATGGCGTAAGTGGGTCCCCCATAATACAGTCAACCCTCGTTTATCGCGGTTAATTCGTTCCAGACTTTACCGCGATAACTGAATTTCCGCGAAGTAGGATTCTGTATACATTTTTCTAATTAGAGCGCATAAAACTTACTTACGGCAATTTAAATAGGTTTTTATCATAGTTAGAGCCCCTTAGCAGCACCCTTAGTCACCATTACATTTGTATTACTTAATATATTGCACAAAATATGAGAAAATTAGGTATGTTAGACGCAAGAGATATCACATTGTCAATTATTGAGAAACAAACTACACACACACGCAGTTCTTACACACTACTACCAGTCTATGAAAAAACCTCAACTTGTTCGATGATGAATCAACTGTCCGTTAGTGACCGTAGGTACCCCCGTTCTTCCTCTACATTTACGTATACGACTTAAAAAGCTAGTACATTGTTGAACACAATTTACAGATGTATTTTTCCCCTAGTAATACTACAGTGATTTATACTTTCCACTTAGTGCTTAACGGTTAAAATGAGATAGCAATTCCCTACACTTTTTTCGGCGATTTTATACCTCCACGTACAACTAGTCCCTCAGACCTTACTTAAAAGCTTACCTTACTAAAAAGACATATACTTTGTTATTCTTTTGTAGAAAAAAGTTTATACGAGAGCATAAAAAATGTTAATTACTATATTTGAAAAAAAAAAAAAAAAAAAACTAGAAAAAACCGCGATGTAGTGAAGCCGCAAAAGTCGAAGCGCGAAGTAGCGAGGGACGACTGTAATGAGGATTTTAAAATCAAAAGTAACTCTGATGAAATATTTGTAGTATTAGTAAAATACAAGACAACTATGATATAGTAGGAATCGATAGTCCAGCTACAAAAGCTGCTAAAGCTGGTGACTATGTAGAGTTGTGAAACTTAAACCAAAGAAAACCATAAAGTATTATGTCGGTCTAATGTTGGAAGTTGATGATACAAATTTTAAAAATACTGCTGAATTTGCAAGAACGAATAGAAATAGTGACATTTTTTATTGGCCTGTTGGAGACGATGTTGGAATTATTACTGAGGATGAAGTGACAATGGTTCTTCCTAAGCCAACTTCAAATTGACGCAACCATTTAGTGTTTCCAATTTCTTTTAAAACTATTAGATTGGGCTAATTTAACAAAATTGATCTTAATCAACTGTATTACATTTATTCGACACAGCTTTTTTGAAAAGGTAAAATATGTACTTATAGGCTTTCAATAAATTTCACAGATGCTCGTTTAGTTTTTTTTTTTAAATTTTTTTTATCGTCATGCAGATTTAAAAGACAGTAAATACCTCATAAATGGAGGCATTCATGAAGAAAAAAAAAAGGTAGTCACATTAAGAATTTACATAGTTTATTGAGTAAAACCCCCTTTTTCCTTTTAGATATGCTTGATTTAAATTGAAATCAAAGATGGGTAGCCTACCTACCCCCATCGCTCACCTGAGTTTTTAAAAAATATAATCGTTAAGAATATTTAAAGCATTACTTTAGAAAATATTGATAAACTTTTGTTTATTAATAATGTCCAAGACAAAAAAAGGCAATAAATTTAAATTTTTTGTCTCAAAGCTTTTGTATAAGGTTTAATAACAGAATTTTTGAAAAAAATCCCAAGCACTTTTGATAATGCACTCAAAAGGACAAAATAACTTTACTGGGTCAGAAAGGACAATTTAAGAATTCCTGTAGCTTTCGAAAAGTCCAAGAAAGTGACAACACAAACGAAGAAAAATGCAGCTCAAGTCATGAAGAGAATTTCTCTTATCATTATCTAGCTTTCAATCATAACTTTGAGTGTTCAAACATGCATATTTTTCTTATTGGGAAAGTTCGGTTTGAAATGACTAGAACCGCACTTTTCTTCGTTTGTAGTGTCATTTACTTGAAATTTTCGAAAACTACAGGAGTTCTTAAATTGTCCTTTCTGACACAGAAAAGTTATTTTGTAATTTTGAGAGCATTATGAAAAGTGCTTGACATTTTTTTTTATAAATTCTGTTATTTTATTCGTGTTAGTGAAAATGTATTTCAGGAATAGAATAATTTTACTCTCACGAAACTTCACCTTATTTTTTCACATAAATACTCGGTACTAAAAGGGAAAAAACCTATATGTGTCTAAAACTTTAAGCAGTTGGCACTAAAATTTAATCCTTGTTCCTCTCTAGGATTTATGCTTGCTAATTTCGTACTTGCTTCAGAGAAGCCTTGATTCAAAATTTTCATTATGATTGCTTTCAACATTACTGTTACAAGGCAACAAAATTTGTAACAATCGGTTTTATATTTAAACATTTAATAGGGAAATTACATGAAATTTGCTGTTTTCCATCCTAACTTAAATAATAATTTTATTTTAGAATTTTAATTTTTCAGTGCTAAATTGTACCTCAAGATTAAGCAAATCATTTAGTGAAATCCCGAAGTCTCTAAGTTGTCTGCTTGCAGAGACATAAGCAAAACCAGGCCTCAGATTTCTTCCTGACAATCAGGCAAGTATAATAAAAGTGCTTAATAAAAAACTAACTGATCTTAAAAGGGGCCCCACTTAGGGATGCTCACCTAGGGAGAGAGGTAGTGGCGCAGACTGCGTCATTGAAAATTTTAGGGAGTGGGGTTTTTTTAAAGGTATTTTCCTCTTTTGTTTGGGAGGGGGATTTGAGGGAGTTATTTATGATATTTGGGAGGGGGGTGACCTTGCTCTTGAGTAGGGCGGGCACCACTTACCCCAACCAACCTTAAATACTGTATTAGTAACTAAACTGTTTGCTTAAAAAAACTTGAAAGACGACAGCGTTCTAATTTCAAAAGTGCAAAGAGCGTTAACATTTTAGTCTACTTTCCCGCAAAAGTAAAAAACAAAGTAAATAAATAAAGCAAAAATGCTCAGTTAATGCAAAAAACATCACTAAAGATGAACGATCTAAAAACTATTGGAAAATAAAGACATTAAAAGCTGGATTATGAGCCGAGAAAATGTGTTTGTCAGACTATTTGTACCACTGTAGTTTTTACATTTTCAGAGAAAAGTTCTGTTTGAATTCCACCTTTCAAAAGTAAATAAATTCCAATAAAGTTCACCAAGACTCCTCATTCCTAAGCGCTTTTTTTTCATTTGAAAATTTTTTGTATCGGTGGAGGGGGCTGAGAGTTATCACATTTACGTAAGGTATAGAAAAAATATCTGACGGGTGTTAAGAGGGAATACCAACAGCAGTTTTGAAATCGGCAAATCTATTTAACCTTAAAACAAGTTAGACATCGAACTAAGCAAAAATTGTGTGATAAATTGTTCCTACATGTAATTTATTGTAATACGCTGTAATTTCTTCTCATTCTCATATTGCTTACAGTTAAAAAGTAAAATATTTTTTAATGGATTAGCTTAAAATTAGGCGTCTTAAAACTAAACAGAGTGTCACAAAAATCGTTCTGACTTCTTTTTTATTCATTGCTGATCAATACAAATTCGAAATTTCAAATTGGGAAAAATTATTGATGTAAGGGAGTTCTAGAATTTCTTTTTTTTACTTTTGTATGTTAAAATATAAGAGGAAAATTTTAAGATAAAATGCTCTGAATAAAAAGTCCAATCTGTTTAGAAAACTGTCCAACAGTTAAAACAAATGAATCTGAAATCATTTTTATGTCAATTAGTGGTTTGAATTTTGGGTAAAAAATAATTTTGAAACTTTTTTTAAAGGTATATTTGACAATATTCGTAGCCTATAGTTGGGGCAAATGTAACTTGAAAGCATTGCAAAGGCTACGCAGATCCTAAACAGAGCATTACGAGACTGTCAGATTAGTTAACTATAAGTTAACACTTAACTATAAGTTAGTTGAGAGAGAGGGATTTAGCTGATGGTAGGAAATTTGTGTTCGTAGATCAAAAAATTCGCTCGTTTAGTTCTGGAATAACTTTTTGTTAAACATCAATAAAATACCAAGATTCAAATACAGAGGTAAAGAAATATATAATTAAAATTAAAAAACAAAATTTGGTGAAATAAAATAAAAAATCAAAATTCATAAAAAACAAATATAGATAAAAGTTACCACAGGTTTGATATTTCAATATACTGAATGAAAATACATTCAGCATTGCTATGGAAAGCATAGTCCTAAATTCATTAGGTATGTTAATGTTGCAATCAAAGCTAGTAAACATTTATGATGTGTCTAAATTTGTTACCTCCATCATTGTGGTAAAAAAATAATACCAGTACAGAATTCTTCTTACCAAAAGTAGGTTGTTCTTTGGACCAATAGAAAGCGCGAATGGATCATCCGGTTCAGTTTGATGAAACTAAACACACTACAATAGTATATTTATCAACATTTCACCGATACAAGGTCCAGAATGAAGTTTCACAAATATTTTGACCAAGTAAAATTTTACTGACGAAGTGCACAAAAACCAATAAAACTTTTATCTGATCAACTCAATTCACACAAAGAAATGCTTTTATTTTACGTATCGCGTTCTACCACACTAACACGAGGAATCACACTTCGCATATGAAAACAAAATATGGCGTCCTTCTGAATGGCTTCCATCTTATAGACGACAATTTTTTTGTTTACACATTCAGAAACAGCGACTTTTCTACGAAAGGAATCACATTGTTTCCTAAGAGAACCGGAACCTCTACAGCTTAATATATAATGGAACAAGATCAAAATATTATTCTGTTTTGTTGGACAAAAGAACATACAACAACGCCATTTTTACAGCTCAGTCTAGACCGCAGAACAATGGCTTAATGTAAACAAACTGCACGAATTCCAGTTTTTAGTGGCAATATAATCATTTGGTACTTCTTAGAAATCATAAACGCATGCACTGTGTTTACATATTTGCATATAAGTGAGAGTTTGTTGTAGCCTTAACATTCGTTAGATCCTTTGGAATTGTTGTTTTCCAGCAAATGGATTGTTTGAGTACAGCGCAAGTTTTATACCGGATCGTAATTGCTGGAATTATGTCGCACATTCTGATCAAATTAAAATAAGCATTTATTTTAGCAATTTAGGAGTTTACCCTAATCAGTTGATGAGTTTGGGCTCTTTCAGTCTTAAGAAAATTGTTTTTCTTTGTTTAATTGAAAGCCTTTTAAGGTTTAATAATTGTGAGGGCTCATAATGGGGTAGTTTCCTTCAGTCAAAAGTACTACTTTTAGTCATTGAATTGGATAGAATAAGCAAATATATATATATATATATATATATATATATATATATATATATATATATATATATATATATATATATATATATATATATATATATATATATATATATATATATATAACATGGACCTTCTATTTTCCCAACAGTTTTTTTTTTTAAATTAATTTTTTTAAATGTCCGATTTTTCAAACAAGGCGTGGTCTTTATGACGTCATAAATGATGCATTTTGCCGCATCTTTCTACTACGTTTCCACGTTATGATAATGAAGCAGCGAATTAAAATTGCACTCTACGCTTGCTGTCAACCATGTCGTTGCCAATACACGTGAGTAAAGATGCGAATTAAATATTTTGGCCTGTGAATGCAACACTGAATGGCATTTCATCATTTGTTATGTCATCGGCAGAAGCGTTAAACGATGAAAGAGCACCGATTTAGGTAATTTTTTAAAAATATTAAACTTAAAGAAATTATTTAAAAAATGGTCAGATTCTATGTTTTTAAGCATGCTCTTTCCGGAAAAATACTTTTAAAATTTTGGAAACGACCCCATTGTTTGTCTTTACTTTGCTTAACACGTTCTTTCACTTTTTTTGCAACAGTCATGTGGTTGTCTAGGGGTGTTCTTGGAAACCAAATAATATAAGGATATGTTAAAAGGAATAAACATTTAATAATACGGACAAAACACAAGAATGAAAAAATACACACATCAATTCAGCAGCGTCATTCTATACACACCGCACATCAAAATCTGAATTGCGCCAAATCAACCCGCGTTACATCACTTTTACGCGTATGAACAAAAACAAGTTTTGTTCTAAACGTTAGAGTTCATAAGGCTCATGGGAATATCTCATAAAACTCCACAGTTATGAAAAACTATTGAATTCATTGCGAACTTTTTTATCTGCAACTTATGCGAAACATTCAATATCAACTTCTCATACAACTAACTTTTTTTTTATTTCTCTTCATGTTAAAATCATCGCTTTGTAAACCGGAACGCGCTATCAGAAGACATTTTATTCATGACATGTGCTACCTGCTACGGTTTTGCCCGTGACAGAAAGTTTAAGGAAGTTACCTGCGAGCACATTGTCACTGCAGTCATGTCCAGCGCAAGAAGTGTTGTTATGTACGAATTGAAAAAAAAAAAAAGTTAGTTCCAAAGCATCGAGTGTAATGTGGAATTAGAGCCAAAGACGTAATCGTATCAAATTACACTACAAACGGTAATTGAGAAATATCAACAAAATAGAATTAAGCATGTTTCTAAAGGATACATAAAAGCTATATGTTAGATTTAGTTAAGTTTCGTGCATTAAAAATATCACAGCATTGTATTTATTTACAAGCTTTGTATTGAAAGTTCCATCCAAATTCAACATTCTACGATTAATAGAATTTTACGCCAAAAAATACGTAACTCAAACTATTTGTCTTCTTCAAAAAAGAGGTGCAAGCACTTCATTCCTGACAGAAGTATCCGTTTTGGTGATACAATGATTAGTTATGTTCATGAAAACCACTGGACGTTAACAATGAACATACGAACTATCTTACTTAGTAACCGCAATTTACTCAGGTTATTACGAACAACAGCTTTAAAATAATTGGATTGTTTTTTTTTTTTTTTGCATATGTGTTGTAAAAATTTAAAAAGTATGAAAGCTCATGGAATTGTAAATCTGGAACTTAAACTTTTACCTAATGCTCAAAATGAAAAACAAATATCGGGAAAAACTTTATTCGAGGTACATTTGACTTGATACTGAAGACCCATAGAGAAAATAAATCCCAACGACAAGTTGACAGCATCAAGATTGAAAAATATTAACTCTTGATTTTCCATAATACTTTTCGTTGAAAGATTCAAAGTTACGATCAATTTTTCTTTACCCAATTACATTACCTATATTGGTTCGTCAAGCTTTTTAATAAAGTTATTCTAATTAATGACGCACTGTCTTTCTGATGGCATTTGATGAAAATCAAGTATGTAAAGATTTTTATTAATTAACTGAAATATATTAATATATCACAATAAAGTACGAAACAGGAAAAATGTTATCAACTTCATCTAAAAGATCCCAAATCCATTTTGATCTTTAGCGAATCTACAAGTATCTCTCCACATGTGCTTCTCCCTACACGAAACCATAAATGTCACTTTTTATTAAACTTTTCCCACAAGGCGACTTAGCCTAGCCTTCTGTTTCAGCCTAAATATAGAATTACGAACTGATGAAAACATTTCAAAGAAGGTATATTTATAGCAGCTGAGCAATTTGTCTACTTCACCATAAAAGTACACAGGGAAAATATTCTCGTTGACCGTAAATCAATCAATCTCTCCATCAGCTGCCGACATGAAAAACTTTTCCCAACACTTTGAACACAACGTTCCACGCATTGATTCACCGACTTTTATTTCAACCGACAGACAATATCCTAATTAGATGGGAGACTTTTAAGCATAATTAACACAGCGAGTTGTGACCAATTATAAAAGTTCGGTGAAATAGAACACTTCGACGTTCGGATTTTCTCAGCTATTAATTGACTTCACCTTCTACAGCTGTCGTCTTCGCGGAGAAGTTCACTGGGTGCCATTGTTAGAGTGCTTATTAAGAAGCTTGGAAAATGTTAAAGGTTTTCCGTAAAGTATTTCCGCTTTATTGAATGTTTTTATTGCGAATATTGTGCAGAGGGCACAGGAAATTTTATTAAGATTCAAGAGATTCCTGTTACTATGGTAACGAAGAGTTATTGAGGTACTAAGAGTTATTGTGGCTGATTAAATACGGCTTGCAAATGTTTAACAAAATACTTGGGGTCTTTTTCAAACCGTTCATGGTACCAACCAAATTTAGTTCGTTCTTCGTGCTTTTGGATATATTTTTTAAAATTATTTTTATCGCCCATAACTGAGATAACTCAGTAATTAATTAACAAATAAAGTTTATTTTATAGATTTGTTTGTCATTTATTTATATAAAATCTTTCCTTCTTTGATATTAATTCAACTTTTCTTGCGTCATTTTATTAAAATTTGGCTTAGTTGCTAAAACTCAACGATCAAAGAATAAATAAAGTACAAAAATCGATTCATACATTTATCTTTTACTGTCGCATGATTTTATGTTTCACATTTTGTAACAGTTAATCGTGAATGTTTTGATCAAAAAAAAAAAAAAAAAAAAAAAATCTTGAATGTCTTTTCTGCTGCAAATCAATTGTAAATTTATCATACTAATTAAACTATTCTACCATTTCTACCATTCTTACCAGTACGGCAATAATATTTCGATCATAATTTTTCCGAAAATTATATCTTTTGCGCTACTTTATGACAAAGAGAATTAATTTGTTGAAACTTATCTATCTTGAAATTTTCTTAGCCGTAAAAACAGACAGTTGCACGTAGAGGGTTTTTTAAATTTTGAAAACTTTAATTCGTTTCTGACAGGCTCAATAACGTTTTTTGCAATCACAATCGAGATACAGAACTTCCAAAGAAACAGAAATAAAGGACTTTTCAAGGAATGTGAAAAATGATTTTATCTCTACTTCAACTACCTAGTACTTGAATAACTATAGCAAAAAGGTTAAAATAAGGCTTCTACAATAATTGAAATAAAAAAAAAACAGCATAGAATAAGGACAGCTAAATCAAAAACCGCATTGGAAAATAAAGTTTCTAAATGACCAAAAATGATTCGGGTTTTATTTATTTGAAATATTCACAAATGATCTTCTTTAAACCATATTAAAAGCGTTTCATAAGAGAATTATTTACACAGAATATAATTATTGTTTACAAGCAACTGTTAACAAAGCAGAAATAAAACGAAGAAAAAAATAAATAAAAAGCAAAAAGAGTTATCGTCCGTAAATAAATTAATCCAAAAAAAAAAAAGAACGAAAGAAAAAGAAACAATGAGATAAAAAAAAAATTACCGTATGAAAAAAAATAAATGAAATAGTAATTAATAATAAAAAAAATGGCAATGAGTCATTATCTTCCAGCCAAAAGACAATAAAATGAAAAATGACATGGAACTGCAAAGTGAATTAATTCAATAAGTAACCAAAATTGAAAGTTAAGGAAGCTGATTATTTTTGAAAAGTATCAAGGCCCTTTTCCCCCACCACCAGAATCAGCGGTTTTTGTGTCCTTCTAAAGATATTGCACCCCTTACTCAATGTTTCCGCACCCAAAATGACATAAAAAAAAACTCTTAAATAAACCTCCCTAAAATTTTCAATAGCACAGGTTGAGTCTCGAAGCCCTCCCCTCCCTCCTCGGGGGAATACCATCCAAAAATTTACTAACATTAAATTTAAAACTTCAGCAAATACCATGAAAGCCCTAATTCTTCGCTCCAGCTCAAAGTATATTTTGCTAAGAAAGTTTTTTGGCAGATGTGTTGATGAGAAATTTCCAAAAAGTGCTGCGCTGACACGATGTGATAAATTCTCTTAAACAGTTTGTTTTCTCAAAGAGGGTTTATTTTCTGAGCAAAAGAATGTGTGTAAAAACAAGTGCATATATTCAAAAAACATAATTTTTCCTCGACTAAAAACACATGAACCTTAAGACAACATTTTTATAGCTGGTAACCTGCCACATTTGTTTAAGTAATGACATGAGCTAACGATAGGTTGATTCTTAACGCATGTTTTCGTTACCAATGTTTTCTTGTGCTCGTTAATATATTTTCCATGTACACAGTATGCGAAATGTAACCGTGATTTCTTTAAATCCTCACAAATTTTGTGAGCACGACAGTAATTTATAGTGCATTGAAACCATAATGGCAATGAATCAGAATATACTGTAGCTTTAATATGTACTTACTTTCATTTTTAGGTGCTTCCGATAGTAAAAATGAACATGAGATTGAATATTGATTGTTTTTTAAATGTGTAATTTTCTCCCTTCACATAAATGCAACAAGTATTACATTAACGCTAGAAATACTTTGGCTGAATGAAAGAAAAGGAAATAAAGTTTACATTTTACTTTTTGGAGCTACAATAACTTTTCCGAGAGCAATTTTGCTCAACCTTTTTTAATCCGCGGACTGGTAAAACTTAAAATATTTTACTGGCTGTTGATTATTTTCTTTTTTACCTGCACACATGCACAAAGAGAATTTTCACTATGAATTTAAAAAAAAAAAATAATTGTAAGATTTTTATTATAAATTAGTTTCAATAATAGTTGAATGTAAAGTTAAGTAATGATTGTGAATGCGTGTTATTATGCATACATTTTCAAGAAAAACCACAGCTAGTATTGAAAATAATCACTAAAATAAAGTAAAAAATATTATACAGAATTTCATTATCATCAAAATTTTGGATAAGGATTGTTTTTTATAAACGGACAGCTATATATCTCCGTGAACCGGTCAAATTTTTTACGTGTACCGGTGCTGCTCTGTTGGAGTAGCTGAGAACCACTGGCCAAGACCAAAATAATACCCCAAAATTACCGAGAGATTTAACATAAAAATATAGCCCAAATGTTTTTTATATTTCATTACTGACAACTAGTGATTGCAATATCGGTATATCGGTATACCTAATACCGGTATTTCGAGAAATTTTGAAATTCCGTAATGCCGGTATATGCTGAGGTAAAATACCGGGATTTTCGGTATTGCCTGAAAATAATAAATAGATTCAATTAACGAATTTTTAATTTAACTTTTTAAATATCTACTTATATTTTAAATGTGTACATTTCTTTTTCCCCATGATACAGAACCAAAATCAATCTATTGATTAAAAATTTGACTTCAAAAGCACGAAATAATAGAATATCATTAAACAAAAGTAGGGGAATGACTGAAAAATGATATTGTCATTACTAGAAATCACATTTTTGTGTGTTTTTGTGCACCAAGTTTTTATTTTTTCTATCTCCTTGATCACTCATTTTCCCTTTTGTGAAAGTTAATTTCGAGTGTAATTTTGAATGCATTTATCCTGTGAACAATTTATTCCAACCAGCAATTGCAGTAAAATTTGTTGATTTCTTTTTTAATTATTTGTCTCATCTGTACAAAATTTTGACAAAAAATTTTTCTTAGCGTAAGAAATAGAGATTTGCTGTCGCCAGCATTGGTTTGGTGTCCTTTCTTGCTATTTAGCTTTATGCTTGGCAAAATAATATTTAGAAATTATATACTGCCTTGAAAATTTGAATAGAGATTAAGCATAATTAATTGAAATACATTTTCAAATGTTTACATAATTTTTATTGTAAGGAATTTTGAAAAGAAAGCGAAAACGAATAAGAGAAACTAACAAGATCAAATTTAGTCAAGTTCATCGTCAATTTCAAATTAATAATAAAAATCAAACACAAACCTCTCCTGCTCAAGAGAAAATGATGTTAAATTTGGAAAAATATCGTATCTCAGAAACAAATTGCAATTAACTATACATTAAAAAGAATGATAATACATGCATACATTACAAAAGAAACACACACACACAAAGATTTATCCAAAAATATCACGCAAGAGTCCGGATTATTTGAAGATGAAGGACTTCTAAACAATTAGAGGTGATGTATCGCGACCAGTACCACCGACCTGCGTGAATTCAGAAAGAGCATTTTCAACTGTAGGAAGGTTTAGCAATGAGTTCCAAACCTTTTTTGTACTGTTATTGATTTTTTATTATGACATTTGTTCCTTCCATTTATATTTATTCACAATACGTTATCATAAATAATACAATTTTTGTACAAAATTAGGAAATGTAGTAACAAAATAATATGTTTTCCAACACTTTTTGAGAAATTTTGAATACCTGTATTAATACCGGTATTCCGGTATTGCGTTTTAAAAATACCGAATACCGGTATTGAATTTTTGGTCCGTTATTGCAATCCCTATTGAGAACCATTGCGCTATGACGAAGTACCAAGACTTAATTGTGAGTAGTAAAAATTACGTTATACGTGTTAGAAAATAGCGAACGACTGTCCTCGCCTTGAATGTATACGGTTACTCATAACAATTTTTTCTACAGTAGAGTCTCAAAAATGGTTAAATCCAAAAAAATCGGCCACATTCTGGCCAGACGAAAACCCCCGGGCGGAAAACTTGTTGCGCGTTCATTTCTGTTTTCCAGGCATTCTACAAACTAGACCTCTTTTTGATCAACATTAGACCGAGTTTTCTGGTCTCTACTGTAAAATACGTTGACATAAATACTAGTTGCTAAGAATGCTTCTTCTGTAAGATCATCAGTAGTGCATGATACACTAGCGCAGACCTTAACCTTATCGATCCTGAAGAAAACCTTAACTTTTCTTTTCAGTTCTTATGTATTCAAAATATTGAAACCAAGAGCTTCCAAGCGACACCGATTTCATGTTAAGTAACTTAATTTATTTATTAATGGGGTCATAATGCATTAAAATGAACGTACAATTTTACTTTTAAACGCGATTCCTCAAAACGTCAATTAAAAAAAATATTCATGTTCACATTACTTTGCAATTTTTGACACATTTTATTAATATGTTCATAATTACACTAAAGTGAAATTTTTGATTTGATATATTCAAAACAATGATAGTAATGATAAGTTTAAGTCATCTTGGCGACAAATTCACATCAATTCACAGAATTTGCCAAGTTTGTTAAAACTGTCTCTTTTTAAAATGGAATTCTTTTTCAATCTCTGATTTTTGTTTCATGTGTGGTTTTGATATTCTAACCTGAATGTTTAGTGCATGAATGCGTGTAAAAATATCGACAGCGGCTGTACCACAAAAAATGACGACGATTCAAATTGCGTATGTTTCTTTATTATACACCTTTTATCAGTGGCGCACATAGGAATTTCTCAAAGGGGCGGTCCAGGATTGGAAGGTCCACCATTCCCATATATTCCAACAGGCATAAAAGCATATTCTTTCGATTTTATCGATTGTCGGGAACAAAAAAACATTTAAGAAAAGATTGTTGAATAATTACTTAACAATATTTAATAAAAATCACCATTCTAGAACAATTTATGTCCTCATACAGTTCGATTTTGTAAGGGAAGAACGGGAGAAAATGTACTGTATATATTTTTTTCATTTAATGAATTTGATGTTATTTTTGCTTGGAACTATTTTACATGCTACATACATAGAATTATAGACAATTAAAAAAACTCAAGGACCATGGGAGGGGTCTGGACCCCTTGGACCTTCCCCTTGTGTGCGCCACTGCCTTTTATGATACCTCTTCACAATTTTCTTCCTTTAACCATGACTTCTGGCACCGTGTAACATCATTTCAATTCCCAAGCACTTAGGAGATGACCCCTCCTTTCTCATGTTCTATCCTCTCGGGGAAACAAATGTCCAGAAGGATCAAAACAAGTTTCCGACATCCATTTTTCATGAGTCAAGATTTGCATGTCGGAGCGATTTTTCATTCAAGAAGCATGGAACAAATTACACTCAACTCAATTCCATGCAATTTGACGAGACTCTTTTTTATGACTTCACTGGAACAAGAGGATTTCATAAGATTCTAGATTTTGTTTTAAAATATTCGCCAATCCAATTTTAAAATTTACTTGGGTGATAAAAATCTATCAAGTTTTTTTAAATTATAAATAGTTTTATATAGTTTTATAGTGCAAATTTACCTGTTTACGAGAAAAAAAAAAAAACATAGTTTGTTGAGGCCATCACGAAACTTTCTTCTATATCCTTCTTATGAATTCTGATCCATGTATGACGGGAAAGCAATATTCCCAGCAAAAATAAAATTACGCACACAAAAACTTGACAACCTGAATTTCCGAATTACCGCAAAAGCAAAGCAAAGTGCGAAAATTGAAAATTATTTCAAAAGCCTTTCTTGAATTAATTACAAATATTTTATTTGTTAACAAACATAAGAGGGCAACAGTTAAACATTTTAAATCTGTTCCTGTGAAGGGCAACATATGGACCAAATTTTGTTTGATTCCACCAGTTACTTCTTGGGTAATAACAGTCACGCAAAACTCAAAAAACGTCTCATTGCTCCACCCCCTTGGAGGAATTCGCGCCAAAAACCAATGGGCACAAGTTCACATAGGGGCACATATGTGTACCAAATTTTGCTCGATTTCATGCAGTAGTTTTTACTGTTGAGCGGTCACAAAAAACTGGTCACACACATACGTGACACACACACGGACACATAGACAGACAGACATTTTCCAGAAATGGTCGAAATGGACTCAGCACACCTCAAAACGTTCGAATCCATCAAAATTCGAAAGTTGAAAATTTGCACGAATACAGTACTTTTTTCTATATATTAGGTAAAGAAGAAAGTAAAAATACCATGCTTTGTCTTCAATCTTTTAAGTTGAGCCGCACCATTGCTGTGGTTTCTCGTCTGGTGCGCTAATTCTACATTATCTACCAGTTTGTTTGGCTGTCTTGGCTCCTTTAAGAGGTTTTCCGCCTCCAGCTCAGTTACTTCCTATTCCGGGCTGATGAGTGCTAAAAAGCACGAAACTTCAGTCCTTGGATGGAATAACTGAGCTGGTGGTGAATTTTATGTATAAAAGTTCAGTTCATATTTCATATGATATTCCGCCGACTCTGCCATAGAAATTTCCAGCAATAAATACTCAACAATTTACCTGTAATGCTCTGTCGAATATTCGCTTGAATATTGATTAGATATTTAAATTTAACAGCATTTAGTACTGAACCAGAAAGCTCAGCATTAAATAGACTTATTCCAAATGTTCCAAAAATAACTTGTGCAAAAAAGTTTTGAATTCAAAATTCAAAGCTATTTTTATGCCTTTGACTTTTTAAAACAGGTTAAAAATCTACTACTTCATCACAAAGAGTAAACGAGCTCGATGCTTTGAAATAAGAGCATGGTAGCTATTTTAAACTTATATGCTTTCGCTCAAGTTTTAGACTTGGTAGAACCAATTTTACCCATGCCCAAGCAATCCATTAATCTCCACACCTCTCTCCGTTTCATTATACAAATCAATAGTTTATTAATTTGAAGATGTCATGGTTAAAGTCTTGAAGGGAAACTCGCTGATTTAGCATGTGATCCTGTTGATCAATGTTAATCGCAAAAGTTACCTTAAACACGGGCTACTTTGGCCCACATTTTGGATCTTTTCTCAATAATTATGTAACTATTCATATTTCAAAGCTGTGGATACCTTTTTTACGTATCTAGAGCTCTCTTAATTTAATTCTTGAATAACGATCACTTTGTTTCAAAGTATTATTGCCACTTTTAATTTTTTTTATTTATGCCAATATTACGTTTATGTTTGGGTTGCTTTGGCTAACTAACTAGAGCCAAAAAGATGCCGCGTGTTTATAGGAAAAACATTTTTTTTTGAAAGAAAAAAATGTATTTTACAAGAAGTTTGAGACACACATATTTGTTTTAAGGAAAACTAAAATTATTAAAAATGTGTGCGCATTCCTAGTTATTGTCTCAGAAAATACGGAGAACAGTCATCTTTTCACCAGTTTTGGACATTACAATAACACCATTCGTAAAGCAAAGAATCCTAAATTTTCGGTCATTAAAAATTTTTTTTTGGTGTGTTCCATACCCTCAATATTAGGCGTTCCATACCCTCCTTCTTTTCTCGCATGAACAGGCATCCCTGGATACCTGAGCTTATTCCTACAGTAACAGAATTCTGTAATCCGAAAATTTTAATAAAAATTGTAAGAAGTAGATGCAACTGGGTCAATGTTTTCTAAACCTCCTGAAACTTTTAATTCTTCTTCATCTTCCATAATAAAAGCCATGTAACTGATCCCTGAGGATTTAAGTCTGCAACGACTTTCTTAATCCGCTGCTGCAAATTTCTGGTTTTTTCTTGAGTATTTAATGTTTAGAGTTTTATTTTTAGCTTTTCTCTCTTTTCCAAATCTCCCTGACGGATTTTTTCAAGTTTTTATGCTGGCCCAAAGTAGGTCGTAATTTTTAGGTTAGGAGATACGTTGCTATTGTGAAATTTTTAAATATAAATCTTAATAGAAACTATAAGTAATTAAAACTATGCTACTACGTAATGATTCTCGAGTTGTAATATTTTGCTGTAAGTCGAAAATTATTTTTGTTATAATAAAATTATAAATTTCTTCATAGTAACATTTTAAATATTAATTGTGAACTAATATTCAGTGCAGTTATTTAGTTAATATTAAGCTTATTTGGGTTTTAAATATTTTAAACAATTCGTCAAGTACATGTGGAGCAAAGTTGGATGGTGCAAACTGGAATAGTTTACTGACAAGTTTTTCGTTTACTGACACAATCATTTACTAAAATACTTTCGTATTCATTTATTAATTCATTTACATTCCTTCATAGACAAATTCACTTATTTATTCATTCATTCGCTTATTTTTTTATTTATTCAATCTTTCAGCCACTCATTTATTTTTCGTCATTGCTTAATTTATTTAATTATCCATTTAATTTTTAATTATATTTTCATTTCTTCACTGAAACTTTTATTTGCTGATTCGCTGATTCATTTGATCAAAAATATTTTTTGTATTCAAATTGAAAATATTCCATTAGAAAAATATTTTATTTTTTACTTGCCCCATAAAAAAAGAGTGAAAAAATTCCACTTTTCTTTTGAAGACCAAAATTTAATGCCAAAAATTCAAAATTATGTCACAATAAAAGTTTTATTACAAAATACAATGTTTTTTCTTTATATACTACTAGCTTACTACCCGGCGTTGCCCGGGTGCTTATCAATGCAACATATCTTTTAAATAATTAAATGGATGAATTCTATCTAAATGACAGTAAAAACCTGCATTCACACCACTCTAGGCTCAAATTTTCAAAAGACTGTAAAAAGCACAGAAAGTTGAGCATTTGCAGAAAAAATAGCATCAAGTAAAAACGAAAAAGCATGAGGCATGTTATCGGGGTTCTGTCAACGATGTTCTTTGGTTCTGTCGTGTCCACTGGCACGTTATCTGCGGTTGAAACAGACGGGCGGTACATCCATTGCCTTAATGGCAGAGACAAATGATTGTCTTGTATATCTTGTGGGACAACCTTTTACGTGGTGCTTCGAATACGAAAACCGTTGTCTGTGTTTGAAGGTTTTGTATACTTCAAGACATTAATGCATGTTGTAGTACTCTTCACATACATTTTATTTTGGAAAAAAAAATCATGGAATGTCTTCCTAGAAAGAGTCGTGAGTAAAATTCAATGGCTTTTATCAGTTACAAATATATGCAAAATATGACACCGTTACAATATTTTCAGATATAAAAATCATCCTTAATAGCCCAAAAGCTAAACAGATAGTCCACTGTAAAGAAAATAAGGAATCCAGTCATTGTTATTAATAGTCGTTAACGTTCCGTTTCACGGATTTTCTGGCGGTGTTTTTACTTTCACGGTTTCACGTGTTAGATAGACTCATTTTATAAGTTTTTATAAGTGTTCAGGTATTCAAGCACATTCCTTAGAAAATGGTCACTTAGTAAAAATAACTTCACAAAATGTGTCTGTTTGCTCTTTCCGTGTAGATTTAGTAGCATGCCATGGTTTAAAATTGGATAAGTGTAAGTTGCATAAAAAGACGTACGTCAACTACATTTTATTTTTTATGTTTATATCAAATTTCTATTTTCGTAGGTGAAAATGACAGTTAGACATTAATATTGGTGTCTTGCAACGATTAAAAATTTGTCTTGATTAAAATTTTATTTCCAATTTTTAAAACCTCACACTTTTGCCGTAAATGTTGTACATGATAACTCAAACTGATGCAGGTAGTAAGAGCACATATTTAAGTTTGCTGCTCTAAAGTATTCCTTTGAGAATATCGAAATTTTAATTTACAGAGGCACAGTCGTAATGAGGGGTAGGAATGGTTCCACTGAATAATAGTTGATATAGATATAGTTACAGTTATTATTTTAAGTTACATTAAGCATTAAAAATGGAGTACGTGAACACGAACTTATGGAACGAACTATATAAAACCCTTAAATTGAACTGCCTTATAGAGAAAGAAATAGGCGTACACATTTTGGTCGCTATCTGCGTATTTTGTTCTTTATTTTTTTTAATTATTTGCAGGTCATGAAATTAAAAGAAAGAAAAAATCCGTCTTGTTTCAACTTACAACTGTATATTGGACATTTTTTTTGTTTATGTTTTACAAAAGCTTGTTGCACATTCTGTTCCCCATATCCGCAGCTTCAAAACGAAGGAAATGTATTTCCACGTTTAGAAACGTAATTCAAACACTAAAAAGTTAAATTATTCAAAATTTTTTAATTTGTTAATTTAACTCAAATCTTGCTCCTAAATACAATTCTTAGTCCCCGTTCCATCAGCAAAATGAAATACATTTTTGAGTGAACCCAACCTTAAGCATGCAACATAAAACTATGGGAAATAGGTAAATTTCACATGCATTTAAAGTACTTGATCGCCTGCCCTTCTGACTTATTGATCGTGATACAGAATTTAAGTCTTACTGGAGATTTTAATTTCTTGAAGTTTAAAGAATGATGTATTGCGATTAGTGGTTATACGTGAGATACAAATTGTTTCACCTTATCCCTCCACTGTGAACAGAGTTGCTTCTATAACACTGATACGTATCCATTTTTATCTTACACCATTTTTTCAATGACGGTTGAATTACTTAGTGGTAGTTACAAACACGAATATTTTTCGATTGTTTACAATAAAAGTTATCGAATTGAGAGTCTTGGAAACAGAGTTTTGCTCAATTAATTTTACGATGAAGACTAAAAAGAAAAAACTTTATAATGTGGTCATTATGCCCATTTCAATAGCAATCTCTTTGTGTCAAAAGTTGCATCATACCCGTTAAATGGTTTAAAATTATTGCTAGTCAGCGAAGATGCTCCATCAGGTGTACTATTGCTTCGAGCGTTAAAGTAGCATAAAATTTTAAACGATTAAGAAATTTGTTTACATAAAAATAGAGACATTTTATGCATTTAAAAGTTTAAATTTAAATTAATATTTCTTTGAATTTTTCAAACTTTAAACTTTTACCCTTTCAAAACTATTAATTCCGCCGTATTACATTTCCGTGAGGTTTTGGGTCTAAAGGTGCACAGTCTTTTATTTCACCACACATTAGCAATCCTAGTATGGTAGTTTATGTACATGTAATGAACCCCATGACTATCCCCCTCCCCCTTGAAAGATAAATTCAATCTACACTACTATGCACAAAAACGATTATTTTGCAATTCATTAGTCTTATTAGTACTTTTACCCCTTTTTTTTTGATAACCTGGAGCGATTTCGGTGAAACTTAGGTGAACCGAATTAGGTAAATCATGGAACAGTATAAATAACATATACATATTGATTTGTTTAAGGATAATACAATATTAAATTAAATTTCCGTTGCAAGGATGTCGTTTTAGTATAAGTTTAGTATTCTAATGCTAAAACTGTTGAAGATTGTACTTCGATAATTTAATCATTTTTAATACCTATCTCATTTTGGTATTTTTTGTGCTGGTTATGAAGAAAATACAGATCAAAATTTCGTCAATTGTTACGGTATTATTACTTGAAAACTTATTTGCGAAATGCGAAAGCAAATTGAAGAAGAACCGACGGTGATTTCAATGCATCCCTATTTCTTTTCAGGGTGCAATTTAAGAACTACTGAAAAACAGTATTTCTTTTCCGTTCGACTTTCTTGCCAAACATACATTAACGGCCATGGTTGAGGATACTTTTTGTGTTGATTGCATTTA
Organism: Uloborus diversus; assembly: GCF_026930045.1. Classification (NCBI taxonomy): domain Eukaryota; kingdom Metazoa; phylum Arthropoda; class Arachnida; order Araneae; family Uloboridae; genus Uloborus; species Uloborus diversus. The sequence continues at coordinate 49,121,716 of NC_072734.1, read as the reverse complement.
AAATATTTCCTGGTGGTTATATGTTGCTAACCATTTTCATTTGCTTTGAACCAAGGTTCACAAATTTAACGATTACAGTTAAACTTTGAAGAGACTTCATCTAGGGCAGTTTTTTACCGGCTTTTCATGTAGACAAAATTCATAACTATACAAAAATTCGATCGTACAGAAAAGAGCAATTTTATGACTCAAAATATGAAATTAGACCTCTTTGGTTGTTTTTAAAATTCCAAAAACCCGCCTATATGAATTCCTGGGCAACAATTTACCTTTGTGCCAAATTTGGAAGAAATCCGACGAAAACTGTGGATTTGTATAAGGAACATACACACATACCCACAAACATACATCCATTTATATATATATAGATAGTTGTGTACTTAAGTTTGTATGTCAGCTTCCATCCAATATGGCGGATCAAAGATGGCCGCCTAGTACTTTTTTCCTTTCTCATAACTCGATCGAAAATGAAGATTTTTCCGTTCTAAAAAAATATGCATGCTCTAAAAGTAATAGTTTCAATCAGTGGTTGGAAAAACTACATTTTTTTTGTAGCGAACTACAACTACAACTACTTTAACACAAATGTAGTTAACTACAACTACAACTACTTTTTTCAAAATGTAGCAACTACAAACTACTTTTGAAATGTAGTCGCTACTTCGCTACTTTTCAAAAAATAAATAAATAACATACACATAATACACACCGTTTGCGGATTGAATAAAAAAAATGTTGAGATTGATATATTGGTTCATTTGAACATGGAATATTGCTATAAATTATCTATTCTTTCTTTCCTTTACTGAAACGATTCGTCAATTCAAACATTGTATACCATTTGCAAATATTCCCTGCAAGAAAGGACTTAAATGTGGAAGGAATTCAACTTTCAAATTTTTAATCCTTTCCTGACAGTAAATAGTATTTCATTCAAGAAGTGTAACTCGGCTACTTGAAATTGAGATAAATCTAGTCATAATTTGATTTAAATTTTACATAGACATACATATACATAAAATTTATTTAGATGATGAAAAGCATCATCTTTTAAACAAAAGAGAAGAACTTTAATTTTCATTATATGAGTTAATTTTAGAAGAACTTATATTTCGTAGGAATTAATTGCTTTTGAGCTTCAAGCTACGGTTCCGGACCTGGACACATCTCTTTTCTAATGCCCCTGACAAAATAAAATAACGAATTTTTCAATTTTACCGAATAATCTCAAAAACTCAGAACATTTAATAATTGACTTTTAATATGTTAATAAATGAACACCCAATCAGTAAAAAAGAAAAAAAAAAAGAAATATGAAAAATACCCCAAACGGTTCTACTAATTATCCGAAACATGTAACATAACTAAAAACTTACTTTACTTCAATGTGCATTTTTTAGCAACAGTGGACTCGGGCTACAACGCAATTCGACTAACACGAAATGTCTATATAGCGAGTTTTACTCGAGAAACGAATTTTGCAGCTGACGCGAATTCCTCACCCGCTATACGAACATTTTTGGAGCAGAAGCGCAGGGTTTATATCACCCTCTTTCTTGGGTACTAAATATTAGTTTCGTGAATGGAATTTCCCTTTGGCATCACTGAAAGCCAAAATTCCCCGCACCGTAGAGTCGAAACATCAGATTGCTAACGTACAAATCGCCGCTCCGCATTTTTTTTTCGAAATATTAAGTTGATGAAACATAATTTCACATAAGCGGGCTGTTTATCTAAAGTTAGAAATGTATCCCTCGCGTAAGTTGAGGTTCGACTGCATGTGCAAATGGCATTGATACCGAAAGCTTTTTGCTTAACGGGCAAAGTTTGCATGAAACGGAATAAATTCGTTTTTTTCTTTCTAAGCCATGCTCTACTCAAGGGGAATATTGGGAAAATGTTAAAGTTTCTATGCCAAACAAACTAATGGCGTCAAACAGATACAACGTATGGCGTCAAACAGATACTACGTATGGCGTCAAAATAATATATCAGAGGTCAGCTCATATTTTTCAGTGTTACGAATCTCATTGGTGCAAGTTTTACTCGCGTAATAATTGCACCAGTCAGATTCGTTTGAAAACGCGTTTTTTTTTTTTTTTTAACTTTATTCAAAAGTAGTTTCCAGAAATCGCTACAAACTACTTTTTTTTGTAGCGAACTACTCACTACTCTACTTTTTTTAAAAAGTAGTGCGCTACACTACAAACTACTAAAAAATGTAGCTACTACAGTAGCGTCGCTACTTGTAGCGCGCTACTTCCAACCACTGGTTTCAATATGTACCCTAAAATAACCAATAAAAAAGTTCAAAAAATTGTTTTAACACCAAAAGCTAAAATTTCTATTCTCTACGTAATATGCAGCAGAACAAATAAACTACTCAAATGAAAAATTTTTCATGGCATTCTTTTTAAAATATTAATTGCAAAATGGTTGATATATTCCACTGATTGAATAACCAAGTAGCTTTTATTCATTTCCAAAACAAATGTTGCTATTTCTAGCCTCTGAATGACGAAGGAAAAACAGTGACCTTATAGAGAATTTTCAAAAAAAATTGCAGAATATCATTCATTTAGTTCTATAAAAACCGACACATATATATTATTGAAAATCATGTAAAATATATAAAGAGAGTTGGCTTTCCTCGGATGACTTTTCATCCAAATGCTCACACTTTTTTTGCATTGAAAAAGGTGTTCCTTGTAACACCGAAACAAGTGTCTGCAGTAATTTGCAATTTTTGTGCATCAAAGCGTTAGTAATTCATTCCTTTAAAGAGAAGATTGTAATGTCAGTAAAAATCTCGGGAAAAAAAGCTTCATCATCATCATCCTCATCTTTCTGTGCACGAAACTGTGCACAGAAATTGAACTTTTACATGTTTCATCTAAACAATACATGCAAAAATTGGGACATTGCAGGTCTGCATTTTCTTTGGCATCTGAGATCACTGTCTTATATAATTACTGTTATTTTGTAGTCACAAAACATGAAGAAGATCCAAAAGTTTGCTTGCACACTTTGAAGAAATTACGGTTTTAAGGAAGCGTTGGGGAACTAACTGAGGAAAAATTGACGAGCACTGTCAAACAAAAAGTGCAACTGTCGAAAATTTTAAATAAAATCAAGATGTTTCTTTTCTTAAAAAAGCGTGTATGAAACTTAACTGTGCAGGAATAAATAACCTTATTTTCTGAAAATGTTCTATGTTATATACCATCATGTCTGCAAAACTTTGCAGGACAAGCCTCAAATAAAAGAGTGGATCCTGAAAAATTTCAAGGAGAAGGTGATTTTTTTTACTCTTGGGAACTTCAATTTCCAAAAAAATGGGAGTGCTGTACTGAACCCCTTGCGGGTGTAAGAGGGGGGGGGGGGGGTGTCCTACAAATGTCCATCAAAGTTGTCATACAAATGCATTTCTTGGATTTCAGATTCGATTTATATCCAGAGGGAGCTTCTCGAACTCTAATATCATCTCTCTCTAGAACTCTCTAATATCATCTCAAATCGTATAAAAGGGCATTTTGGACCTACAACTTCGAAAACAATTCAGTAGAAAGTTCCGATCCCATTCCAAGAACAATAAGAGATGGGCTAACGTTACGTTTTCAAGACTTCAATTCCGGAAGTATTTCTTTTGTATCGAAAATGTACCAAAAGAAAGTTTCCGTATCTCGGCTCAACGAATAATTCAATATTAAGAAATGTCTTTCTGCGATTACGTCTGAGTAATCGCCGCCAAATGTATCAGTTACGCCAAATGTATCAGATTGCTTAAACCAAAAGGGTTTCAATCTGAAGTAAGATTTTTGAGGTGGTTTGCTTGTCATGCTAAAAGAATTAAGTTCAAAAGTAAGGTTTAAAGTTTAATTTTTTCTGTTAAAAAATTGAAATGGGCGAAATGATACAACTTTACAACACTTTAAATTTGTGAGTAATGTTTCTTGGTGGAATACATCGTTCTGAGAGTGTTACTAAGAATCAAGTATTCGAATTGTTCAATCAGAAAGGGTTTCGTTATGAGGTAAGATTTCCAATTTATTTTCTTTTAATACTAAGCGGAAATAGGAAAAAAACGATGACACTGTTCAGACTTCAATTTCTGTGTATAATTCTGCAGTAGAATTCGATATTCTGCTACCACACCTTAACAAGTATCTTGAATTGGTAAAACTAAAAAAGTTTTGTTCTAAAGTTAGTTTTTAAATTCATTGCTTTCACGCGCAAGTGGGCATGCGAGTAATAACAATGCTGTTGAAAATAATAACAAATTTTGTTGTGAAATCAATGTTTTCGTAAATATTAACAATCGTACGTTCTGTTAGAAGAGAAAAAAATTCTAACGCTGATTTCACTACGACAGCGAAAGCAAACGTCTGCTACAATATTTTAAACTTCTGTTTAATGGGAAAAAGTTACTGACGATCATTCAAAAGTTATTAGAGGGGGGGGGGGGGCGGACAGACAGACATTTTTTCCCATCTCAAAACCCTACTTTCCAATTTTCAACTTTTCAATGTTTATTTCATTATTTTACTTATATTTGACTTTTTTTTTTCGCGATATTTTAAAGATGCTTATGCCTTCTTTCATGTTTTTTGCTTTTTTTCTTCTGACTTTTACTGGGAAAGTAGGTTAAAAACTTTCCCAATGCTTTCATTTATTTCTTAAAGAAAAACAGGATCATTTGCTAAGTTTATGCTACGGGTAGGATATACGCACCCCAGCTTTTGACGATACCATTTCTTTTTCTTTTTGAGTTGTTTGTTTCTTCCAACTTGACACATTATTCATCATGATTTTTATTTCTTTCTCATTAAATTATTGATTTTTAATTCAACAAAACATAAGTATTAAATATCATTTGATTTAAAGAGAGAACAAAATATGTACATCCTTTATTATTGTTTTTTCACAAACTGATGGTTGAAGTTTTTTTTTTTTTTTTGCTATTTTGAATAAAAATATACATGAATACAATGTTGCAACATTTTTTATGTGTAGATACTTTTTTTTCTTTTGCATAGTACTTTTAGATAACCGTATCATTTTTATAAAATATAAAAGTCTTGGATTAAATGAATTTAAAAATAAATTTAAGGTAGACAAGCACCCTAATTTTTGAAAAAAAAATCGATTTTGAGCAATTTAGAGAGCCTTAGTATTCTTCTTTCTAAATCTGCGGTTGTTTTTTAAGTCGATGAATTAGTGAGATAACTAGACGAAGTGTACTAAACTCAAATGCACTGCTTATAACGGAATTTCACTTTTTGTTGCTTTATTTTCTCAGTACCACGTTTTCAAAGTTTTTATTTACTCCAACAGCTCTAGCGAAAAAAGTACCGTAAACTGGGGCTACTTGAACCCGAAATTTCATATTTTTTGCGAGTTTTACACTGAATCCTACCTAGTACAGCAATTTTAAACGAGTTTGCTCAAAAATTGAAAATGTCCACTTGCATCCCTTTGCTTCTCACTGCCTCAATTGTCCTCTTGAAAACTTTCCACTGTCCCTCATATTATGCACCTTTCTTCAAACCACCACTCTACAATCTGTTTATCATGTGCTCTTGCAGTTTCTAAATTATCAAAGCTCTTATTTATCTTTAACCTTTGTTAAATCCAATTTTATCCCTTTAGGGGGGTATAATCCTCAAGGATGGGAGCCCCTACTCTAAACTTTCAATTGTCTTCTTGAAAACTTTTCACTGTCCCTCATTATGCACAATATTGCCTTCCTTCGAACTACAATCTGTTTACTATGTGCGTGTTTAATCTGATACGAAACCATCCGGTGGTAATGAAATAGCTCTCAAAGATATTTTTCTAATACCCTGAGATGACTCTCAAGTATCGCATTAATATATTTAAGTAAGCTGAAGTGTGACATGCACTTGACAGAAGAGAGAGAAAAAAAAAAGGTCATTAGAGTGGCTTCTCATTTACGAAGTTAAAAGCGTTGCTTCTGCGCTTCCGGCTATTAAAGGCACATATGAAGAAGATCGTGTTTGCGGTATTGGATCAACAAAGAGCTTTTTGATTGCCTGGCATAAGAGTGTTTATTTAGAAGAGTTTTTAAATGATTTTGATTTGGTTTCTTATCTGCGTTGATGCTGGAAAGCTACAACAGAAAAGAGCAGGAAATTTGAATTTATCGCATTTTTTAGAGCATTACGTATGTGGAATAATTAGAGAGCTCTTGAGCGAGTAATGGAGCAACTTCTTATGAGGATTTAGAATCTAAAAAGCTGAGAGCTACGCCATAGTTCAAGTACTATGGCCAATATTACTATTGCGTAACATTACATATAAATTTTACATATTGAGGTATTACACGCAATGCGTAATACTGCCAAAATAAAGAATAATTTTTGCGTTTTTCTGTTTGTTCTTAACAAACATTTATTTCTCGTCATGCTTTACTTTAGTGCTGTAAAACTGTTACGGTAAATCATACGGTAAGCCAACGAAGATGTTTTTACTTTATCCACCTCTTCCAAGAAGCTCTGATGTTGCCATTTTTTTTATTTTTAACCGGACACGATGCCCATTTATTTAAAGTTGAACTCAACGACTGACCGGCTTTTAGCCTATGCGATTCTGGACTTGTATGAACAATTTTACATTTGGACGCGTGCATTGCACTCGAAGATTTTAATTGTATTATCCGAAAATATTGGGAAGTCAGTAAGCAAGTAACTTAAGGGTTAATGCTTGGTATTTGTATAAATAAATAAACTTAATCCAATTGTCACGAAATTTCATGAAGATTACGAAAAAAAAAAATATTTTCCCCCCTACATTAACAGAATTGTGTTTCACTCAAAGTTTTGTAGCATGCCATGTGGCTGGTATTTTTTTTTACCGCAACACGCAGATAATTTGAGCTTGCAAAGAAAAGCTTCTTTTTATCAGACACAGCTTACAAAAAGTATACATTAAGCATTAGCACCAAAGAAACCTCATCATTTCCCGTTTGCTTTGATTAAACAGTTTAGAATGGGTTTCTGAGGACAACATTGTACAGTAAATTACCCTTCATTTTAGTACATCGCGCTTACAAAAAAAAAAGTCCTTAAAATCGCATATTAATAGGCACATCTTTATAGAAATTTTATACAAAATCCTCTCTCTTGGTAGAGAAACATCACAAATGGGATTTGCCAGTCAAAAGATCACATGTTTTTAATTAATAGTTTTTTTACAATACACGGCAAAAACTACTCCTCAAATAAATTATAAACAATATCGGAGTAAAATCTCCTTTTAGTAATCACAACTTATAAACTATATCCAAGAAATCTCCATATTACTTGATACAGCTTATAATCAACAGACAGGAAACACGATCTTTTTCGAGGCTTAATTTTCATGCGAACTCATGGGAGCTCAGTTCTTTTCAATTTTAAGTTAATTTTTACGTTTTATAAAGAATGCAAGATATTTCCTCATGAAAAGAAGTTTTGAAGACAATAGGGCTCATACATTTCTTTTGTTAAAAAATAAGCTCTGCTTTTCGTAGACACATTTTATAAAAAATATACAGTAAAACTCTCCAAGGGATGTGTCAGAATTAGGATTCAAAAACACATGAGAATTTGTTGCCTAATATTCACTGAAGGTCGGATGCAGCTTTTCATTTTGAAGGAATCATTGTAGGAAGGGGGGCGTCAAAGTACAATTTTTGAACTTGAATAGAGGGTTAGGGGCAAGTTTTTCAAAATATAAGTCCCTAAAATGCTGTTACAAGCTATATTTGGTCGTTTTGTAGGGGAGGGGGTCATGACTTCAATGATCTTCCCACTGGAATCACATCTGCCTTCAGTGGCAATTTAAAAATAGAAAAAACTTGAACTTTAAAATCAGTGCAATAATGGAATCAGTAGAAAAGTGTTACATAAGAACTGTAATCGTTTAACAAGGAGAAAATGCAAATAGTTTTCTAGGCAATTTTGAAAAAACTGGCAAACAAGTAATCTAGGCCGGGAACCGGTAAACAAGTATCTAGGAGTTTTGAGGAGGTCAGTTAATAGTCTTTATAAGACAAGTGTTGAGTTTCATGAAAAAATTGCCATCGACACCGAATTTAACACCCTCAAATTAGTTGGCTATTTTCCTGCATTTCTGCGAGTTTGAGAAAAAAGTGTTTATCCAATTTAATAACACTTACACTCACTACTTCGAAGGTTGTCGAGCGAAACGAGCAGGAGGCAGAATCACCTAGTCTAACTATTATGCTTGCTTTGTGCACATGTAATTACAGAATAGATAATGCGATAAGCATAATCTAATTCAAATTTCACCCCGACTGCGACTGGTACACAATACGTTGGTCTCAATAGACTGTTGCTAAATCCATCAGAACAGCGAGATTTCATCTGTTCCACATTATATCACAAAACTTAATGTTTTTTTCAGTAAAATAATTTTTAAAGGATGGAATAGACGACAACCAATGTGTATGTACGAGGACGTGGTAAAATTAATTCATAAAAACCAATGAGCGTGCGATGAAAGTCTGCTGTAGAAATTGTTTTGATTTGTCTCCCGGTTTGAAACGGTGAAATCAGCATTGGTCTCAGTAGATGGGACACACAGGGTGTCCGAAGAGTCCTTGACGCATTAAAAAGATTCATAGAGAAGCAACAAATTGCAGTATGAATATGCGGTTTGCGCTATAATACTTCACAGGTTCAACAATTTTTTATGACATTGTGAAAAAAAGGAAAAAAAAAAGAAAGAACAAAATCCAAACTCTGTTTAAAGATGATGCTGTACCGTCCCAGTAAGGGAAACATAAATTATTTTTAAATAAAAGTTAAAAAAAAAGCCTTCAAAAAACACCTAAGAACTAAAAAAGAAAAAAAAATATTGGTCTCATTTACATACGATTTCCTACTCAAACCTGTAAACCAAATTTATTTTTCAACTCCCCCCGTACAAAAATTAACTAAACACCCAATTATGAAATAAAAACTGATTTTAATTACCATACGATAAACTATTTTAATACATAGCTACTTATGTACGGTTTATTGATTTTAAGTCGGTGCCTCCTATAAACTACTACTGAGCTTAACGGAACACCCACTGATTCTTGAATTAAACATAAATTTAATCAAACACGAAATTATTTTTTTATACAAAAACTATCCATTTATGCGTGAAATACACCGCTAGCTCAGTCATTTCCAGCTGAGGATTGCAGTTTCGTGCTTATTAGCACTCATCAGCCCGGGATAGGAAAGTGACTGAGCTGGAGATGGAAAACCTCGTCGGTCACTCGTCTGGTCTGCTAATTCTATATTAGCTACCAGTTTGTTTCGCATTCTTGGCTTCTTTATGAGGTTTTCCATCTCCAGCTCAGTCACTTTCCTATGTAGGGAGCCATCGCACGCCAAAGAAGTACGGGGAAATATCCCGTATCTCATGGCGAGCAAGGTTCACACATTAAGGGGTTAACTCCCAGCTGGGCTGACGCCCAGCACGGGGACCTTCCCCGGCGCAATAAGCACCAAAACCGTCCGTGACCCAGACGACTAGCGACCGTCGCACCCAGCCGTGCGGGGGCCCGCTAGGCGGACCCCCCGGGCGGTGGAACCTAAGGCTCACAGCTAAGTGATGGGGTGTGTGCGGAGAAAAGTAACTTTCCTAGGCTGATGAGTGCTAATAAGCATGAAACTGCAGTCCTCGGCTGGAAATGACTGAGCTGGCGGTGTATTTCACGTACTTTTGCTTTAGCCCTGGCTAATGGGCGATAATTTACTGAATATACCTTGCCTCGCGTTCAATCTTCGAGTTGAACCGAACCATTACTTCGGTCACTCGTCTGGTCTGCTAATTCTATATTCGCTACCAATTTGTTTCGCACTCTTGGCTTCCTTAGAGGTTTTCCATCTCCAGCTCAGTCACTTTCCTATGCCGGGCTGATGAGTGCTAATAAGCACGAAACTGCAGTCCTCGGCTGGAAATGACTGAGCTGGCGGTGTATTTCACGTATTTCTGCTTCAGCCCTAGCTAATTGGCGGTAATTTACTGAACATATCCATTTATGTAATTTGACAGTTACGCAACTGAGTGTATTGTATACTTTCCTTTCTTTTTCTTTTCTTTTTTTAACACCCACAAGTTTCAGTATTGCACTGCATTGCTTATAATTCTCCAAGGGTTAAACGAATAATAAACTTATTTAAACTATTCACAGAAACTTGAATTTTCCTACTTTGGCACAAAGCTAAGGTGGACTTTGGTGCTTAGTCATTTCGTTGATTTTACTAACGGTTATGATTTAGTTTACAAATATCATACCTGGACAAAAAAATTACTTACTAGTTTTATACTTAATTACGCGATAATAAAAAATAATGATGCAACATAGTGATGTAACATTGCATTCGAAAGAAGCAAATTGTAACATTTTTTTTGAGAATGACACTTATTCTTATCTTAGTCAGCTAAACTTCTTACTACAAGTGGTCACTTAAACGGCAGTAAAATCACTCTTAAAAATTGTTTTAGACACCCTCAAAGAACAACACTCGACTTACAATTAATGGATTCTAAACTCGTCCAACCGAAATTCAACACTTTCCTCTGAATGAAAGAAAAAAAAAACCTTACAAGTGAAGGAATTTTCAGTTTGAAAATAAAAATCATGAATTCAGAGTATTTCTGGTTGTTAAAAGTACTTAAGACTGAGATAACATTTACAGTGTTGAATAAACAAAGAGTTTTTGATTGACAAAAACAAGCTTTTAAAAGAAATTCTGTAAAGTTCAAATGTCTTTCTGTTTCGCATAATTCATTACTTTCACGTCAAAACTTAATGAGTCAGTGCCCCAAAAAGCCTTGAGACGTTCCATCTGCCGTGCCTACGAAAACATGCAAAGAAGTTCAAGATGAGGAAAAAATTATCTTTTCAAGGCTTGTTCTTTTTTTTCTACATAATTTCAGGGCAACGAAAGATATTTTGTCATGTTGACTAAGTTCCGAGTTTTTTTTTTTTGTGAATTAGAACGTTTTGATTGCGTAAATTTAGTCTTTGCGGAAAAGATGGTCGCTAGTGATTTAATATTTTTATTGACTAGTTGCACTGAATAAAATATTTTAATTGTACACTAGTGGGTTTAATTCTAAACATTTTTCAATTTTTTTAGCTTTGGCAACAATCAAAATTCAGATAATTATAATAATGGTATTAATTATTATCGATATTAATACTTATTGATTATTAAATATTGATTTAATTTTGCAAAATTATATAATATTACTGTTCTTGTAACATTTGCTATTGCTTAAACATATATTCACATGAAAGGAACACATACATATTACTAAAGTTATAAATAAATGATTTAGTGAAATAAATAAATCTTATATTTTATTATACAATGCAAAATGATGAAATCTTAAAAAAAAAGAAACAAACAAAATTGAAAGGTGTCCAGAATTAAGTTTACTAGTGTACTCCTTGATCAATCTAAACATTGCTATAACTTAATATTATGAAAAAAATGCTAAAACACAAAAATGAATGCCAAATCATAATTCAAGAATTGATCATGCCAAAGTGACGCGCATGTCCTAGTAAATGTTGGTGTCGTCCTCCCACACACAAGAAAATCCGTATGTTCTCGGAGTTTCAAATTGGAGCTCAACACTCTACCGATTCCTTCTTTCCTTCTACCGAGTAGGTTTAAATGAATTTATTTTGCAAAAATAAAATAAAATAAATAAACAAAAAAAAGAAAAGATAAAGAAGAAAAAAATTTAAATTGCGCTACTTTAGGAACCCCTAAAATTATGAAGTCCATGCTCACAGACTCGCGCGTTAATCAGACACTGATCATTGCATATATTATTTCTCAAAGGCGTTTTTTGTGAGAACGTCATAACTTCCTCAATACTTTATGAAACTTCACAAGTTAATCATTTTAAAGGTTTTTTACTCCACTTTCGGCGAAAAATCAACCGACAATTCTCATTTTATGTGTTTTGTTGAAAGAGTCGGTTAATTTTTTTTTTATTTCGCACTGCCTTAATGCAGAGCATCTGGAGATGAAGGCCTGTTAGCTTCGTTGGCAAGAACGTCAAGCTAATAACGAAGGTCATGGAATCGATGATTCAAATAGGTCAGAAAATGTAGTTCTTGAATAACTCATATTCCTCACCTGAACTCCGATCGAAATTTTCATGAATATTTAATCTTAGCTCATTGCCAGGATTCTAAACTATGGTTGTGTTGTTGCATTAAAATCAGAAAGGAAAACATTTGTTTTAACCAGTTAAGTCGTAGGATAATATATTATTTCTCAGTGGAAATTTCTGTGGATACGCCATAATTTGATCAATACTTCCTCAAACTTCAGAAGTAAGACATCATTTTAAAGATTTTTCATCGTTTTTAGCGAAAAATAAGCAAACAAATCACAATCCGGCTATTCTTTGAAAATTACTCAAAAAACTGGAGTTTTGAATTTCTGCTGTCGAGTGTATTGCTTTGCACTGTCAACTAGTGGTGCATAATAGAGAAAACAGTATAACTATGAATATATAAATTAAAATGTGGTGAAAATTTCACAGTATAATGTGTAAAGTAGTTTTCTAGAAAAAGAAACAGTTTTTAAAATTGATAATTCGAGAAAATCGTGATTGAAAGTAAAATTGTACGTACATTTTTAACACATTCCTGTTCCATCAATATTTAAATTGAGTTACTTTTAATCTACATAAAAACATGAATCTGGTGTCCATTGAAAGCTCTTGATTCAAATATTTTTAAAAATATAAAAGCTAAAAAATATGAACTGAATTTTTACTCAGAATATGTTTCATTTTTTCCATCCGTTAAGATCCTCATATTTATATCAAAAGAAATTCTAAGCGATTTTTTTTTTTTTGAATGATATGTTGCATCACCTGCTGTCCTATAAAAGCATCACTTAAAAATAAAAAAATAAAAACAAAAAGTAAAAAACATTTTCCCACATGATATATTCATCAACTGTTGTCAATTAAAAGTTTCTTATTCCTTAAAGTCTAGTAAAAGCATCGTATTTCTCTTAAAAGTTGAAAATAAATTAATTAAATGCATAAACAATTCATTACATACTATATGTAGCATGAACTTCTGCTCAATTAAAGCATCATATTCCACCAAAACAAAGTGAAACAATATAAAAAAACTAGTCAAAATAAATAAAAGAGAAAAGTTCTAAAAAAATTAATTCCGAAATTTTTATACTCATTTTCATTTATCTTCTTTTCGTTAAATTTACCTTAATTAGAACCAATGAAATTTGGAAATATTTTCTACGTAAAATATATTGCATCTTATTCTGTTCAATAAGTTCATCATATTCCTCTTTTAAAAAAAAGGTTTGAACGAATAAATAAATAAATAAATTTCTGAAATATTTCTTACGTTGATACGTTGCATCATCCTTGTTTTCTAATGAAAGCATCATATTTTTCTTAAAAGTAAAACAAAATAAAATAAAATTGAATTAAATTCCAAAACAATTTTTTTACACACGATATGTAGCATAATCCTCTGTTCAACAAAAGTGTTACATTCCACCGAAGCTAACTTAAATAAGGTTAAAAAGTAAAGTAAAAATTTAAAAAAGAAAGAAAGAAAGAAAGGAAAAAGTTCATTTAACTAATTAATACCGAAGCATTTTTTACTCCTTTCCAATTCACTTCTATTCGTTAAAATCATAATATTTCCTTAAATTAAAATAAATAAAATGCTGAAACCATATGATATGTTGCATTGAATTCTGTTCAATAAGTTCATTAAATTTCTCCTTAAAAAAGTTAAATGAATCAATAAAATTCTGAAATATTTCCTACGATGATATATTGCACTTCAGTCAATTCCCGCTACAACGCGATTCGACTTACGCGAAATGGCTATAACGCGAGCTTTTCGCCAGTAACGAATTTTAGAGCTAACGCAAATTCATCACCCGCAACAAGAAAATTAGCTTCGTTATCGGCTACTAAATATTGATTTCGTGAATGGACTTGCATCCTTTTAGTGTCCACGACAGCGAAAGTTTCCACAGCATGCTGTAGTCTACACAGCGCTTCGTTAGTATATCAAACAATCACTCACCATTTTTCTTTTCTTTTTTTTTCATTCTAAATATGAAAGTTCATAAAACGTAATGGCACCTTGTAACGTTGTTTCATCTAAAGTTTGCGAAGATGGAAAGAAAAGATTGTTTCTAGCAAATATAGGAAAGCTTAAGATTTTCTTGTTTGAGCAACAAAAAAATGCGTTGAATGCAGCACGACAATAAGTATAAGAGAAACTTTCACGTTCCGTAGGTACAGTTTAAAATCAAGAAATTTTTCTTGATTTTAAACTGATGTTCAGAATTTGATTTCAGTGCTGAAACTCGCAGAGGGTGTAGGTTAAAGACCAGGAAGAGAGGTGTTGCCCTCAATGGAAACGTTATAAAAGAAAAAGCGAATCAAATGTATTTAAAAATTAGATAAGAATAACGATCATGGTGCATAAATCATCATCATCAATATCATGGTGCATAAATCATCATCATCTCCATTTTTATTTAAAACATATTTCTACTGAACAGTACTATTATAGTGCAGCGTTTCATTATTACTGCATACTGTATGTTGCGTTCTGTTTTATTTTATGTCTCGCCCTCCTATTAATCATTCACCTTGTACATCTTCAAAGTATTTAAAATTGAATAAAGCAGATATTTTTTATTTTTAAACACAGTAAAAGTTCGGTTTTTTATGTTAGAAACTATAGTGTATAGGTGGTTGAGGAATTGTTTAAAGCAATTTGAGGATTGTTTATAAGAGTCTAAAAGAACTTGGGATGTTTCTAAAAAAATATATAGAGATTCATTTTTCTACAACGCGAAATTTCGACTTACGCGAGGGGTCTTGGAACACATCTCTCGCGTAAGTCGGGACTCGACTGTATCTTCCATCTAATAGAAGCATAATATTTCCCTTAAAAGTAAAAAAAAAAAAAAAATAAAATTGAAACAAACTCCAAAACAATTTTTCGCACACGATATGTAGCATAAAGGTCTGCTTAATAAAACCTCATATTTCACAAAAACAAAATGAAATAATGTTAAAAAATATATATAATTAAAAAGAAAGAGAAATAAATGAAAAAAGTTCATACATAAATGTACTCCGATTTTTTTTTTTTTTTGACTCTTTTAGGCTTCCTTCTATGCTTTAAAAGCCTATATTCTGATATTTACCTTAATCAAAAAATAAATAAATAAATAAATAAAATTCTGAAATATTTCCTACGTGAAATACATAAAATACATCGCTAGCTCAGTCACTCTTATGCCGGGCTGATGAGTGCTAATAAGCACGAAACTGCAGTCCTCGGCTGGAATTGACTGAGCTGGCGGTGTATTTCATGTATTTCTGCCTTAGCCCTGGCCATAGGGCGGTAACTTATTGAATGTACTTGCCTTGCTTTCAGTATTCGAGTTGAATCGAAAAATTTGCTTCGGTCACTCGTATGGTCAGTGCTAATTCTGTATTAGCTACCAGTTTGTTTGGCACTCTTGGCTTCCTTAAGAGGTTTTCCATCTCCAGCTCAGTCACTCCTATGCCGGGCCAATGAGTGCTAATAAGCACGAAACTGCAGTCCTCGGTTGGAATTGACTGAGCTGGCGGTGTATTTCATGTATTTCTGCCTTAGCTCTGGCTATAGGGAGGTAACTTACTGAATATTTTCTACTTGATTCGCAACTCCAACAAACTATAAGGGGTACTGCAGCCACTGTCTAATGGCGGATGAAAAAGGTAAAACAAACGCATCCAGTAGCAAAGAAAATTCTCATAAGCCTAGTAAAGTTTGTTCGCATGCATGATATTTTCGCTTTATTCTTTTTCAATTAATTAACAAAGACTTGTGGATATTGTGGCCTACATAGAAAGAAATGCGAATTAAAGAAGCATTACTAAACGTAAAAAATTAATGCAAATTACGTAGTTCCTAGTTCTAAGCAGCCATTTCCACGATGTTGAATTCGATATTTATGAATTCTTGATAAAACTAAATAATAATTGTGGCCTGACAAGAATAACAATTAATGATAGACAATTTAATTATATGACATTTCGAATTATTATCAAAAGAAGATGATACTTCTTTGCTTTGCTTGGCTAGCGCTTATTGCTTTGCATTTGTAGCTGAGTTATTTTTCTCAAATTGCCGAATCGGTTAATTTTAAAATTTTCTGTTTCGTATGTTTCTAATTTCTGAGTTATGATTTAATTATGTCATGCTATGCAAATCAACAAAATTCTCACGAATATATATTGGTAGTTTTCTTTTCAATTGATCTACCATTATTTCTTTTTAATTATCGAACTCTGTAATTTTTCTATAATTTTATTCCACTTATGATAAAAAATAAAAATGGTTTAACTGACATGCGAAATCTCGCCAAGGGTTCTTTGCCCGTACAATACCAAAAATATAACCCTAAACAAATTTGGTGAAACCTTTTAGCTGAGAATGTAAGCAATAAAGTAAATTCTTTCTCGGTTAAACGTTTTACTATAATATATTCAAGAAAATATTTTTCATGCTGTCCATTCCAACTAAATGCTGCTGCAAAAATGGATAGTTAAATTAATTTAGAATTTAAAAAAAGAACATATTCTTACAAATTTACACAAAACAATAAAAACTTTTACCTGGTATAACGTTATCCAAATTCGTTAATCCAGAGTTTTCTTGTGTTTACGCTTTCACCATTTAACAATCAACTCACTTTTGAGAAGGAAATAAGGAAAACTAACATTATTTTGAGTAGCTCGAGAATACTATTAAGGGACGAAACAATTTCTGTAGCTGAAAGCAATCTAAGACACATCGAATGCGTTAATAAATACTCATAACAAACTGCCTATGCTTACCAACAAACACATGTGGAACGCATTGTTTTATCTTTTTCTTTAATTTTGTAAATCACCGCAAGGTGATACACATGAAAACCTCACACATTTCATGATGCAGAAATACATGAAATACACCGCAAGGTAGCTTATTCGAGTGCTGGAGTTTCGAATAGGCTGTATCTTATTTTGTTTAATAAAAACTTAACATTCTTCTTTTTAAAAAGAGAATAATAAGTAACTAAGTACATAACATAAAATAATTAATAAAAAAAGGGGAATTCGTTTGACTTTTGCCATCTTGAATTCTTATGTTTTTGGCTTTCAAAAACAAAATCTGCTTAAGTTAAGCCTTGAATGAACGCAAACGATTTGTAACATTGCGAGGAAAATTTGTCTTCAATAACTATTAAAATAACCCTTGTGAAAACTAATGGAAAAGCCTTTTTTTTAACAAAACTACCTTTATTTACATAATTTAATTATAAAATCAAAATCACCACTTAGTATGCCCCCCTTCCTTTTTTTTGTCCAGCACCAGTATCACTCTACTGGGCATAGAGTCAACTAGCGTTTTGCATTTTCTTACAATTCTTGATCTCTAAACCATGTTTTTAGCAAAGCACATGTCATTTTTTCTTTCGTTGTGCAATCAGATTTTCACTCAATGTCACAATGGTCTGCCTCTTTCGTGGAGAAATATCCATAACTAACAAAAAGATAAAAAGTGACTGGATTGAGAAAAAGCAGCAAAAATATGTAGAAATTTATGACACTTAAACAAAACAAAACACGATATTTATGACAAAAAAATGTGATTTTACAGCGCCTAATCAACTGGTATGTTAAATAGCTGTTGTAAACAAAGATTGAACAACCTAAAAAATTCGAAAATTAAAGATTCCCAACTTCATTCTATTAATTCGCACAAGGGTGTAGTTGCATCAACCTCGGATAAGTGAGTGCCTAAAAAACAATTCCTGATTGCTCAAAAAAAAAAAAAAAAACTTTGTTTATCCATTTGTGTAATCTTTTATTGTGTAAACAACGTATATCCATTTTACATGTATCCCCACATGCTTTGGATTGCGTGTGGTGTCATTTTCTGCAGCGTGACCTTCCCAAGGCTCCCCCTCCCCTTTTTAAAATGCCTCGGGAAGATAGAGTGGTCGCAAAAATGTAGTACTCGCTACGAGGCTCCCTACTCTTGGCATCTTTTTCGCGCAACGCTGCCAAGAAGTGGTTTACGTTAACGCTACAGAGGTGTGTCACCGGCAGAAAAATGGTTTTGTTTTTCTCCTCTTGTTTTTCTGAAACATTTACTTCTGGCCTCAAGCAAACGATCTCAGACAAGAATCACGAACGCGAGTAAATTAGTTTCGTACCAGAGCGTGAAAAGGTGTCATTTTATCCCCGCAGGAACGGATAAATGTTGAAGGAGAATATCCATCGCCAAAAATGTGAACGCGCAGACCTTCGTTTTCACTGCTTTCGTTGACAATCTAATCACTTAGTTTCCCAAAAGTCAGTGTGTGAAAGAGTTGAAAGAATGTTTCTTATACTTAAAAGCCATGTTGAGTGGAAATGGCTAAGTTATTTCTAACAAGAGCTTTGCAATATTTTTCGCTCAAATATTGCATTGTTAAAATTTAAAAAAAAATGTTGTTTCATTTTTTAAAAAATGCTTTGAATTTTACTTGTTTTTTGTCGTGACTTTTCGGTAAATAATTCCAGGGACGATGTAAAAAATGTTTGGTACTACATAGTTTTGAGTTTTTTTTTTGGGGGGGGGGTAATTCATAATATAATGGTGTGATAAATGGATCGTTACGATAGCAAGGGCGTGCACTGGGGGGGGGGCAAAAAACCACCCGTTGGTAAGTGCCCGAGCCTTAAGGGCTCCCCATATCTTTTAAATGAGGGATGAAATATATGTAGGAATGTAGGGGTTAATAATATGGAGTCATGGGTAACTTAAAAGTCATGGGTAACGAACCCAAAAATTTCTGTGCACGCCCCTGGCCGATAGTGTTTCAAATGGAACGATCGCTACCAATTTTTGTTCTTCATTATTAGGGGTTTTTTTCTTGAAACGTGTGGTTTTTTAACAAAACTCATACGACCCAGTTTTGGCTTAAAACACTTTCTGAAGACATAGGAGTGAGCTAAAGAAAAAAAAAGGAGGATGAACAATCGAAACCAGTCCAAAAGTTTTTTTTGCTTGACATAAATGTAAATTTTGTTCGCAAAATTTTTGTAGTAGGTTCTGTTGTTTTTAATTTAAAATTGATTGAAAATGATCATTTAAATTTTCCATGTTGCACACATTAAAGGTTGCGCTTCCCACCATTTTATAACCGAGTTTTTGTTTCATTTGAAGAGATCCTCACATGCTTAAAAACAAAATCGATGGTGAAGCGAAAAATTAAGAGCCAAAGCGGGTGTTCAAAAATAAGCGAAAGGAAATAAAGAAAGTAAATTTTGCTGCACACTGGTTTAAAACTAATAAATGAGTAAATAATTCACATTCTTCTGTGAAATGAACATTACTTAATTTTACTAAACAGGACATTCAAAAAACAAGGGCCAATTGACATTCTATGGTTACCATTTTAACACCTAACAGAACGCATTGAAAACTGATTATTCCAATTTTTCGAAATTACAGCTGAAAAGTACACACGAAAAAGAGGTAATGAACAAAATTGTTTTCTTAAAAAATCTTGCATGCATTTGTGATTTCTTAAGCAAACAACATTTTGTTCTTTACCCTTTTAAAGTATTTTTTTAAATTAATTATATCAGCTGTCACGGAGGAACAAAAGGTATCCGTTTTTACTTGGAATATCCCATTCTCGTACTATCTAAAAATGTAGTAGCATTAACTATTCTATTTTCTATCAAACTAAAATTTTGTTGTAGAAAAATTTGTATCAATTGATGACAAATAGAACTTATGATAGAACTTACTGTGTTGGTAAAATTTTGTTGTAGAAAAATTTGTATCAATTGATGACAAATAGAACTTATGATAGAACTTACTGTGTTGAAGTGTGCTATTAAAAAATGTATACATACATAAATAAATAAAAAAAGAACAAAAACACTACAAACCCGGAAATTGGGAAAAGATAGATGCCAAAGAATTTCGTTTTGTTACTTTAAATTTAACGAAAAAAAATCGAGTTCGCGTGATGTATGTAATAATTATCCTTAAATTGTTTAAAAATATTTTCCTCAGTGCGTAACAAATAAAAAATAAAAAAAAAAAATACACACATAAACTTGCAAAGTTTAAAAGCTAAAACCCCAAAAATTTTGAGTTAGTCAAAATGAATCAACAATTCCTATTTTAGGTTTTAAAATTAATTTGAATTTTTAGTATATATTTAAAATCATTGTTTCGGTCTCAGCTCATGAACAATACCATAACATCCAAAATAGGACATTAAAAAAACACTCATGACGTCATTATAATCAAGAAACAATGACTAAGTTTTCCTTATTTTTTTTTTCCACTCCTCAACAGCCTTCGTTTGTGAATGATGTGAGAAAATGTTACGACGCACATTGTTGCGCCCATGCGAATGTGAGCGTGGGTTCAAGAAAAAAAAATTGACGCGTTTCCCCCACCCTGCTTTCCAAATCACTTCCTTTCCCACACATATTTAAGTATTTACTGATGTTTACGGGTTGGGAGTCAGTAATGGCATTGTTGAAAGCAAGACGTCGATGCTTCTGAGAATCGTTGATTACAAAGGGGAAAAAAAGTATATCTCGATACAAAAATTGCTAGTAGTATTATTTAGGGTTCCCTTTCCTGTACAACGTTCGTGGCGATTACGTGGTTAAAGAAATACTTCTTAGTACATAAAATACACCACTAGCTCAGTCAGTCCATGCATTTTATGTATTTCTGCCTTAGCCCTGGCTTAGGGCGGTAACTTACTACAGAATACCTAGTTTTGCTTAATATTTTTGAGTTGAACCGCACTATTGCTGGGGTCACTCGTCGGGTGTGCTAAGTCTATATTAGCTACAAGTTTTTTCGGCTCTCTTGACTCCTTTAAGAAGTTTTCCGCCTCCATCTCAGTCACTTCCTATTCCGGGCTGATGAGTGCTAATAAGCACGAAACTGCAGTCCTCGACTGAAATGACTGAGCTGGTGGTGTATTTTATGTATTTCTGCCTTAGCCCTGGTTTAGGGTGGTAACTTACTTCAGGGCTGATGAGTGCTAATAAGCACGAAACTGCAGTCCTCGGCTGAAATGACTGAGCTGGTGGTGTATTTTATGTATTTCTGCCTTAGCCCTGGTTTAGGGTGGTAACTTACTTCAGGGCTTCGTAGTACGTTTAAGAACAGCAAATTTTATGCTTTGTTATATTTTATGTCGAAGTATTGGTTGTATGAAAAAACGAGTATTCCACGAATAAATCACTCAAAAATTACTTACCGCTTGATGCAAATAAAAAAAATCCATTTGCAGTTATAGAGTTTGAATGCGCTTCCTTGCGGTAATCTAAGAAGACAAAAATTTAAAAAATTCCAATTTCCTGTGGACAAGTCAGATGTCTCATTGGACACGTCAATTCCTACGTAAGGAGGTCGGTCTTAGTTTTATCTCCTTCAGAAGCTACTCGCCAGAGACTGCAGTGCCTACTGTAGTTTTTTTTATTTGCAAATTTACAGTTTTAGGGATTAAAAAACTCACATTGCGGTGATTCGTGAAATTATTTGAAGAGTTTAAACATTGCAATTGGCCCAGACAAGGCACATGTCTCATTGAACATGTCACTATGCTTTGTAAGTGCGTTGGTCTCGGTTTACCTCTTTCAACCGACATCAGCGAGACACTGCAGCGCCTCTCACATTTTGTTTTAATCACAATTAAAGATACATGCCATTTTAAAAGTTGCAGACGATTTTTTAACTATCAATGTTCAATGTTGTGCCACAAACATTACTCATTTTGTAACATTTTGAAGCAAAATATCTTTGTTACAAATATCATCTGACATTCGCAATTTAAATAATCTATGAGAGGAGCTGCAGTCAATGGCTTTTGGCTGCTGAAGGAGGTAAAACAAGCAAATCCAGCATCGTGTAATCTGCTTTGAACTTAGCGAATGGCAATAATTTTTCTCCGCGTTTATAGGACTTCTCATTTGTATTCTTATACCATAAACTGTTTGAAGCATACTTTTTAACCCAAAGGTAGAATGGAATGTTTTACGTCTTTGGTTAATTTCTTAAATCACCACAAGGTGGCGTATTCAAATTATGTTACTGCAAATAGCTCGATATTGATTTGAATATTTTCCTGTTGATAGTAAAAGCAGAAATAGTAAAAAGAAAAATTAGCTATTCCTTTCGCAGAAAGCTTATGAACATATAATTTGATCTGCTACTCTTAACCAGTTTATTACCAAAAAAGAATTAAATCTCAATAAGTCTCAAAAGAAATATTGTATTGAAGCACGAAAATAAGGCAACGTTAAGTAAAAAGCTCAGTAATGTGTCAAAGATATTGCGTTACATTATAAAACAAACATTACTATCTTTACTATTGCTCAGTTTACGACTAACTTTATGAGCAATTACTAAAAGTTTATGAAGTATAATTATCATCATTCATTCGGAATACCCAGACAACCTTGGCAGGTGAAAGAGAGAGAAACAAAGTTTCGTGGCAAAGAAAAAAAAATGCCGAGTTGCTTCAAAAAACTTCTGAGGGCATTAAAGCGGCTTCTTAAACGATAGCACGTGTTGCTTTGTTTGTTCACCCGAAGCATGCTTTTAACACTGAAAGGCTGTCGAGTGTTTTTTAATACTGTTTTTTCGTTAAACAAAGATATTGTATATTTTTATAGGCACTACGGAGCTTTATGGTTAAAAACTTACCAGAAGCCTAAACACTATGATTGCAATTCTATGTTATGGGTCATAAAATGTGTCATCTGTGATTGTTAAAAACTGACTTCGGGGGAGGAGGGGGACCCCCCCCCCAAAAAAAAAAAAAAAAAACTTACAACTCTTCATATTCTTAGGAATATCAATTAAAAGGTTTGTGTGAAAAATAAAAACATTAGTGTCAAAAATTCAAATAGTTTTAAGAATAATAAATAATAATAGTAACAAAATGGTGTTGCATAAAACCTTTTATTTTTCAATTCAACAAATCTTCTTATGGATGAAAAGACATCTTACAAAAGCTAACTAGTATTTATTCAACCAATTTCTATATTTTAGAACGAAAAGTCAAGTACGTTTTGTTTGTAAGAAGACTTAGCATTGATGACGACAACATGTTTTAAATGGGTAAACTGTTTTGAATGTTAACATAAATGTACTTTTTCGTCACAAATAATTTTTGCATTATCTTTTTCATATAAATAGCAAACTTCATTCTTTTACTGCTGATAAAATAAATTTACCTTTGCAAATTGCAATTTATTCCTCCAACAGCTTCATAAGGGTGAACAGAGATTAATAAGCTAAATTAACAAAAATATTACATGGATACTTACAAACAATGATATGTAAAATTAAAGTGAAAAAACCAATATAAAGCACAAAATTTGAAAAAAATTGATTGAAAATTGAAAAATTGAATTTTGATTTTTTTTTCTTTAAAATTTGTGCTTTATTTACGTTGGTTTTTTTCACTTTAATCATTTTGTAGCACAAAGCTTATATGATAATTTTTCATTTAATGATAGGTAAAGAAACTGAACGAATAAATGATGAGCCCATATACGAGTCCACCTAACACACCATGATGACTACAAAGCATTTCGTTTAGATTAACATTTGCGGTATTACGTCTCATTTTGGTCATCTTTTAAAAAATTAAAAAATTAATGAAACCTATAAATGAATGAAAAAAATAAAATATAGAGCATAAAATCTCGATAATGTGATAGTAGGCATAGGAGATGAAAACAGACAAAAAAGAGAAAAAAATGTAATCAAATTTAAGCTAATCATGATTTTATATTCTACAAAAATTATCCGTTAAAGCAAAAACTATCGAGAAATAAACAGTAGGGGAATGTACGTCAAAGTGAAGTAAATAAGAGAACCTATTTTATTCAAAGTGAATAAATTTGAAATTTGTTTTGAAAATTACAGTATATATAGAAAGAGCAATATATTTTTTTATAACACTTGCGTTGAAACAATATTTTTTATTTTTGGCAGTTAATTTCTAACCTCAAAAAACAGCGGAAATTTTTCACTTTTGTTTTCATGGGAAAAAGTGAAAATAATGTACTTTTCTATTGAAATTTTTTTTGAATTCGTTTATTAAAAATAATTTTAATTCAAATGAGTAAATAAAAAAATGAATGTATAAATGGAACGATATCGAAACTATAAGCGAATAAAATAGTGAATGGATATGAAAATAAGTGAATGAATGAATAAATAAAATAATTAATAAATGAATGAATATAAATGAATTATTTAATAAATGAATATGTAAATGATTTAATAAATGATTGAATAAGTAAACCAAATGATGAATTTCACTTTGACCCATTCACTTTGCCTCTCATGCGCTTGACTAATTGTACAAAACATTTGAAATTAAAAATAAACTAAATGCTAAGCAAATAAATACTGCATAGAATACTATTAGGACTTGATATTTAAAATATTAGTAATAAGAACTTTATGGTTTCATAGTACGTATCTGAAATAATTTTTGATCTACAGCAAAATATTTCAATATGAGTATCAATTTTTGAAAATTGCTTGTATTATCATGTACTTTGATCTTTAGGAGTACTTTTATCCAGATTGTAATAGAGTACATGTGTTGCTACAAAGTTAAAATATTACTAGATACAGTCGGACCTCCATATATCGAAGTGTAAATTGCGGGAAACAAATTCGATGTATAGAAATTTCGATTTATAGAAACGATCTTATTATACCATAAAAATCTCCTAAAACATTAATATTAAAAAGCTAATTTTCGTGCATGAAATCCAATTTCTAATTTATACGAGCATCGGATTAAATGAAAGTTAATAATTCAAAAATTAACAGAAATTACATTTTTTGTGCCTTCAATGCATCTTCATTCCTTTGGAAATTCTACTTGATCCGCAACATTAGGGGATTTTTGTTTTGACAATGTAATCGAGAGAAAAGTAAAAATCAATCTACTTAACTTGAACGATTTTTACCGAAGCTTAAAAGACTAGGAATGATGATCAACAGACAAAAGGGATAACTTGAAACTGATTTTACAGTGTTACTGGTTACAACTAAGATTTGAAATAAACTTAAAAACTCCAAGTTTTATTTATTTATTTATTTATTTATTTTTGGGGAATTTAAAAACTCCAGGACAAAAGAACGATTTATCTACACACCCCTCAACCCAAGATTCTTTATGAGTTTCGTAGCAAACTTTTTTTAGTGAAGCAGTCTAAAGTGGAAAAAAAAAATCTACGAATGTCTTAAATTTTTTTTCCATATATAGAGATTTTTTCGATATGTAGAAACAATTTTTCTAGTTAATGAGCATGGAAATTTGCTGGAATTTCGATACATAGAAAATTTTGATATGTGGAAGTTTGATAAATGGAGGTTCGACTGTAAATAGTGATAAAAACAGAGTAAATATTTCAATTTTTCACTTTTTCCCGCTATTTCACTTTGCCCCACAATCTCCTTCTATCGGTATTAGGCTAAGAGTAGTCTGTATAAAAACCATGCAAAATTATGTACTTCAAAGCCAGACGGACGTAAGTCACATTATAGAACCTTTACAGAGAAGAGAAAAAAAACTTTCTTGCGCATGCTTCGATGAGAGGCGCGTTCTTTTCATTCTGGTAAAAAATTGAAAAGGATTTTTTTTAAGAGTGACGTTCACATGGCTTGATGCGGGACAAGTTTTTACATACAATGCATTAATAAACGGAAAATCTCAATTTTTGGGCTTACGTTAGTCTGGCTCTGAGGTACAGATTTAAGCCTTCCTAGCATGATATATTATTATTTGAATTATATCTTAAGTTCCTTAAATAAATGGAGGCATTTAGTTTATTGTAATTATTGTTATCGGATCACAAAAAGAAAAAGGTGACATCTGTAACGCTTGCGTTTTTTCTTTTACTGTTTTTTCCTTTTTCGAAACTTGCTCCAGAAAGCAAGAACCGACGATAAAATAAGGATCACCGAAAATTCAAAAGAAATAATTAAATATATAGTAAATGAAACGAATAAACAAATAATTTTAAGAAATGAATAAATAGTCGCATAAAGTAGCTATGTATAAATACATAACATTACTCCAATAAATTAGCGCTATCTGTTTTCTTTTCTTGTAAAAAACAGGAAAAAAAAAACCATTTACAATGTCTTCACTTAATCGGAATCTCGTGCCGCAAGGGTTAAAGCTAAAAAGAAATGCTTCACAATTTGAAGAAGAAAAATAAATGCGATGCATTGTTTCCTGCGGGAAAGAAGAAATAGCAGTCTCATTTGAATAGACTACCAAACATCTACAGATAATAAAGTGCAGTGTTTTATTTCACTGTAACTGTACCATTTGTACTTGGTTAATACATCAGATGTGACACTAAATTTAGAGAAGGAAAACAGAATGTTACGACTGCAGGAACTCGAGATATGTGTACATTTTTTTTCTTTTCTGACAGTCCGCACATCTGTGTTTTCTCCCTACCTGAAAGTATTGGGTAGCGAGGATGCTACTTTGGAAAGAAGAATTTTATATAGTAGAGTTTTTGTGAGAAGAGAACGGTATTTAATATGGTTTCCGAAGGGAAACTGTACGTAAAAATTTTTAACTACTTGACTACTTGCCTGTGAAAAGTTAAAAGACTTGAAAGGACTTTATATGGATGTAAACGGAAAAAATAAAAACGTATAGAAATTATCAAAAAAAAAAAAAAAAAATCTTAAATTAAATTTTTTTTTTGAAGTCACGTGTTTGTGTGTGTGTGTGTATGTAGAAATGCGTGTGGTGTATATGTGTGAAGGTATATGTGAGTATATGTAGGCGCGTGAGTGTAGGCATGCGTGTGGTGTTTACATGTGTAGGCAAATTTGTGTGTGTGTGTATGTAGGCGTGCATGTGTAGACGTGAGTGTGTTTGTGTGTGTAGGCATGCGCGTGGTGTGCATGTTTGCAGACATGTGTGTGTATATGTTCACGTAGGCGTTTGTATGTGTAGACGTGTGTGCGTTTGTAGGCATGTGTGTGCGC
Source organism: Uloborus diversus (assembly GCF_026930045.1). Lineage (NCBI taxonomy): Eukaryota > Metazoa > Arthropoda > Arachnida > Araneae > Uloboridae > Uloborus > Uloborus diversus. Next base: position 49,094,550 of record NC_072734.1, on the reverse strand, counting down.
AAGTGGGTGTCTCGGCATATGTGTGTGTGCAGGAGTGTGTGTGCGTGTGTGTAAACGTGCGTTCGTGTAGGCATATGTATGTGCGTAGGGCATAGATACCGCCATCCAGGAATGGTCCCACTCACGGAGGCTGGCGGACAGTGTCTTTGAATAAACACAAAAGATTTGTAACCATGGGGACGAAAACTCCTCCTCTTAATAAATATTAATACAACAAGCTAGACTTATTTTCACCGTCATGGTAATGTGAAAAATCAGAGCAACATCAACTTTGGTCAAGTGAGGACAGTAAGTAATCTATAATTGCTCAAATAAAAAAAATACCCTGCATGTTATGTTTAGAATCTTGCCCAGAGCATCAGGCGTCTGGTTTTAATTTAAGTTTTGACGTCTTGAATTCAAGTTATTTTTTTCCCGCAACCATGTATTGTGATAAGACCCTACTCGCTGGGTTCCTCGTTTCTAGAAATTGCTCCTATCGTAATCATAGTTATTAGAAGCGTAATTTGAATTCAGGACGCCAAAATTCAAATTAATGCTGGAGACTGAATGATAGATGTTATGCGCTGGATGCTGTTTTTTCTAAAGAGGATTGTGCAAAGTCGAGAGGGTCGGGTAAAAATAAAGTCGATTCTGGGAGATATGGACGCCACCGCCCAGAAGGAGCACCCACGAACGAATTCGGTTTACCTCAAAATTGACCAGGAACAGCAACTTCAATCAAGTGAGGACAGTTAGCAATTTATGATTGCTCAAACAAGAAACAAAAAGGAAATTATGAATGTGTAAACGAGATCGGGACAAGCAAAAAACTATGCCCTTATCTATATTTTTTCTTCGTATCAAAACACCATTAGTCAAAATATTTTTTTTAAGGAACATTTTCAAAAAATGAACAGTAGAATGTAGAAAAGTTCTAATATGCTTCTTGAGAACCTATAAATCCCGCTTTTCCGCACACTGACATCATTTTGTAACATTTAGTTACTTAGTCTCTCGCTTAGTGGCTTAGTAACTCTTTGTGACTTAGTCTCTTTTCAGTACAGGATCAAAAATTATATCAAATAAAGTTTTTTAGCAGCTACAACAATTGCTTGCAAAGAAAAAAGAATCAAGCTCTTATGTGAAAAAAATATTTGTTCTTATAAAAACTATGTTCAGCTTATTTTTTCAAAATGTTGGAAATTTCATTTCAGTATTTTTTTACCTGTTGATACTTTTAAAGAGAAAGTTCTCAAATCAGTGGTGTTTTTTTATTAATCTGTGTTAAAATCAAGAACTTTTTCACAAACTAAAATTAAATTCCAATAAAACATTGTTGAAAATGTAGTATTTTAAAACTGAATAAAGAAAAATAAATAAATAGCAATTTCTACATAATGCGTAGATAAAGGTTCTTGGTTTTAAGTAGAATATATGAAAAGCGCAATCGCTTCCTTCCAACAGAAGAAAATTAAACTATTTTCAGTTGTTACTTTAAAAAGAAAACATATAATACATATTCAATCTTAAGAATGAAAATAACGCTTTTGCACTTCAAATTATTTACATGGAAATAAAATAGTTTTTAGTGTACTCTCTAGGCAGAAAATAATTAAATCAGAGTTCGCTATCATTCATTTCTTTGTCTAAGTCGATAAACAAATATTTTCAAACTTAAATTCATTTTGGTACAAAACATTAACAGTATTTTCAGAATGTCTAAACTTTTCTCAAATTTTTAGGAGCTGCAGCACAGTTTTAGTGTGATTGTATCGTAGATAAAAGGTTGTTGAATTTCTTTCGTGGGACTTTTCGTTATGTTTCTACTTTTTATAAATCTTAAAAAAATAATAATAAAAAAACACTTTTACAAATTCAAATAAAAACGTCTACACATTCTGTATGACATTAATTATTTTCCATTCATGTTACAGGTCAAAAGTCTTTAGCGATTAGGTTTGTTTGAAGCAAATCCTCTTTTTTGGATTCGGACTCACAAAGAATTTGAATCTCTCCGTAGGCTTGATTGTTTTTTAACTGTTCAAAAATTTTAACAAAGATTCGTTCATATGAAAAAAGTACGGAAGATAATAAAATGTCCTGGCTAAGCTTTTCCGAAAAAGAAAATTTTTTTGAAACGGACTATTCTCCTGAAGAGTTATTAGGCGGATGGACTTACAGACAGATATTCCTCCTTCTCAGAAATCTGATTATTTTTTTATGTTTCAACATGAAGTGAATTAATTGATTTTTGACATTTTTCGATATATTTTTACTTTTTATAACGCTCCCCCTTCTATGTTTTTTTTCTTCTGCTTTATATCAAAATACAAAGATTACATAATTTAAAATCTAAAAGGAAAACATTTGAATTTGTCTTAATTTGTAAGAAAATAAATCGTTCAATCACTCATGCGGCATTTGAACCAGTCAGTGGAATGTCTATGGCGAGTTTTTTTTTTAATTTTTTAACTTACATTTTTTTTTCAAAACTCTTTTTAATTTAAAAAGAGTTTTGATCCAATTCTCTACGTAATTTTCGAAACACAATTTCAAATTGCTATTTGTATATTAATTCTGTTTCTCAGTAAAAACCTCAAATTTCTATAGTAAAAGATTACTTTAAATACCTTTGAATTGTTAAAAGTCAACACTTAAATATAAAGCTACAAGTAAAAACCCTAAAGCTAACACAGAATTGTATGCATATACCGAGCACCTCGTTATAGCAACTACAGACTGCTGTTGAGCTAAAATACTTTTAGCTACTATCGTGCAGATATACGAAGTTTCTTTAAGAGGTTTCTTACCATCAAGCTCTATAGTGGTTAGTCTAGATTGACTCATCCCCAGAAAATGGGCAAAACTGCACTCTCTGGGTGCTATTACGAATTCTTCGGTACATATTTGCAACCTTAGAATGATCAAGTGAACAATCCTTTGATGAAAATATATGAACTATTATAAATGAGTTTTTTGAAATGTACCCGTCAGTTTACCAAGATTTATGCCACGTTCAAGAGAGCTTAATATGGCGATTTTGAAAATTGAGTGGAACGTTGTTGAAGCTTAAGAAAAAGGAGGATTATATAGATTACTCTTAAGAACAGATAACAGATTTGAGTCTGTGAAATTTAATTTAAAAGTACTTTACAGTAGTTCAGTAGAACTACATTTATCCGGCGCCCATTGAACCGGATCTCTCCGTTCTATCAAAATCAAATATGTACAAAATTAAAATATGTATATGTGTGTGTATATATATATATTCACCAAAAATTACTTCTAAATTCTGATAGCAAGAACGAAACTATAAATGCATCATGTATTCGTCTTTAATTTTAATCAAGTGTACAACTGCAACTTAGGTTGTACAATAAATTACAGTAGGTAAGAGTGCTGTACTTTGAGACGCTTGTACATTGATACACTGCTAATTTCTAAGAATATATTTTTAACGGACGGGCTTTTGTAATCTCCAGTAGTAACCTTCACTACTAAATGGGGACATAGTAACAATCAGCATCAAAAGAGTTACATTGATAATTTTGAGAGAGAAAGAAAATTTCACGACTCCAAAGTAAATATTTTCTTCATTTTAATTTCATTTTCTGTCTTTGTATTTGTAAAACTAATCATATGAATTTTATTTTATTATAAAAGAGAAGTACTTTAAATATTTCGGTTATGAGTAAATAATGATAATGCATCTAGATTGACCATCATTTGGGTTTTTCTTAAACCTCGTGGTGATCGTACCTCGGGACAGCCAAGCATATTGCACCTTAGGACACGTTCCAAGGTGCAACACATGCATGGTTCTTAATAATTAAGAAATATTTATTAACATGGAAAAATGTTCTAATCTGATGTAGTCTTTTAAACACACTTAATGTTAGATAATTATTCTTAATTTATCATTTATAATTCATAATTTAAGTCATTACCATGTAAACTTTTTTTTTTTTGGTTCAAGTATATGACTGTTTCCTGAATCTTGAAGGGTTCCCATGGTACAACAGGATGTGTCCCAAGGTACAATATGATTCTGTACCTAGGGACTAGTATCTTGGCACTAGTACTTTAAATGGCTAGCAATATTTTATTTCCAAACTGTTTGAATTTTGAAAAATATATTACAAAAAAGTATATTGGGTATTTTAATGCGACTTTTAGATTTTAAATTTTAAATAATTCACATTAAAAATTAAAATATGAAAAGTGTCCCAAGATACAACACTCTCCAATAATTTAACAAACAACATGGCGTAGCAAGGTGCGTCTGTCTGACACCAATGCAGCTGAACTATAAATAAAAGTGTTTACGAGAAACGATTCTAAGTAATTTTGTTACAAAGTAACATTCTTTGCTGTAATTAAAGATAAATTTGCTTATTTATGAACGAGTTTTGCTTACTTAAGAATGTGCTTTTCTTGTCAACCTTATGCACCTATTATTCATATTTTCATTTATCCAGATTGCCTTTGGTCCCAGTTAGTCCAGAGAAACTAAATTCAATTGTAGTTATTTCAAAAAACTCAAATGCATGAGAAAAAAGTATTCTTTCAAAAATTCGTTAAAAGCTACGATAAAAAGGCATTCAAAAAACTAATTAATGATAGAACTATTTTAACATTTTTTTTTTTTTTGCAAAAAGTGGAAAACAGCAAGAAGACAGCTGTAGACATGAAGATTGTTAATAAAACTAAATCTGCAAAAACAAGGTATTCTTTATCAAACAAAGAGTGGTTTAGGAACCAAATGAGCAGTTAAAAGTACCTTAAAGTTTTAACTTTAGGGAGAAATATTACTCGTTTTAAATCGAGTGAATATGGTGCACTGATTTTTATATATGCTATTAGTGAATCTCAAACTTATAGAACATTTTTACGTTTTAAATGCAATTCTTAAATCAGGAAAGAAATCCTATTAGTAATGGTTCTTGATTAGTATATTAACACTAGTTTATATTGTTGATTGAATTTTGACAAAAAAAAGCTAGATGGATCATTCTTGACTAAAACTATTGATAAGAAAATCTAGAAATGTAGACTGTAATCGTAGTTTTTCCCACTAAAAACCATAGAATTGATAATTGACTGTGCCCATTGGCTAACTTTATAGTTTCAAATCTGTGGTTACAAGTAATTTTTTTTAATTGCTGTTCTTGTGAGCTTCGCAATAATTGCGCTTAGTTAAATTTAAGTAAAATTTAAACAAATTAAAACGGTCATTTTGTGAGTTTTCATGCGTATTTATTCTATTTGAATATTTGAAAATCAAAGATTTTCATATTTGGAACACTTTTACTAAAAGTTAGTTTATAATAAGTTGAAAGTTAGTTTATGAATTTTGTATTAATTATTAATAATTGCTAAGGTTATTTATAAAAATCAGCATCAAATGCAAGCATTTTGAATTCATCAAGGAAGTTTAAACCCTTTTTTTTTTCATTGCAGTATTTTTTTGTGTGTCTTATATAAAATCATTAACTTCATTCAATTATTCTAAAAGTTTCCCTCAAGCTTTCTGTAATAGAATCAGCAAACAAAGCAAATTGCTTTGGAAAGAAAAAGAAAGAATGTCCGTTGAAATAATTTACTTAAACTGGATTAAGTTCGGATTTTATGTCTACTTTAGCTGTGTTTCTACAAACTTCTAAGACATGTGTCTTTATTGGCAATAGGTTAGTTGCATAAGTTTAACGTTCTACTTTTGTATTCTTCCTCTTCTATTTTAGAATAATAACAAAAAATCGACTCGCTAAGAATCTGCCTCATTTAACGTATGGTTTAATCAACAAAAATGACTGATTGAGCCATTTAACTCATTTTGCTAATGACTTCAAACAAACAGAAAATCTCTATTTGAGACACCAAAGTTGTTTTGTTTATTGCTCAGACTAGAAAAATAGCTATATAAGAGCCCACCTAATTTGGTTTTTTACTCATTTCAGAAAAGACTAGTTAAGCCATTTTAATCTTTTTTTGGCTAACGACCTTCAATAGAAAATATCTCTCTGAGACACCGAAGTTGTTTTGTTTATTACTCAAACCAGAAAAAAAAGAGCTCGCGGAGAGTCCACCGTATTCGGCTTATTTCTCATGCTAGAAAAATGACTTGTTAAGCCATTAAACTTATTTTGCTAATGATTTCAAACAGAAAATCTCTCTTTGAGACTTCGACGTTATTTCGTTTATTGCTCAGACCTGAAAAACACAGCTCGCTGAGAGCTCACCTTTATTTGGCTTGCTGACATTCTAGAAAAATGACTTGTTAGCACTGATGATATTCAAGTCCAAAAATGCATACATATTTTTTCATGTGCGTATTTCGAGTTTACAAGAAACTATTTTTCTATTCAGTGTAAGACACATTTCGATCCTCTGACGCTAAACAGCCAAGTTTAGAAAGCTCGGAAAGTTTTTTTGTCTTGAAAACGGGGACCGTTGTTACCCCCAAAAATGTGTATATCTTTTGCAAGTTCTTGCTTAAATACTGATAATTTTTATCAGTTATGGAAAACATAATTTTAAAACTACATATAGATACATTTAGTACACCTTTAACTGTACAAAATATTTCTGAGAACTGAGGCGGCTCTTGTATTAGTATCATATGCTTCAGATCATTTTAAAAGATTTCCAAAATAATGAAAAATATCTCGTTTTGAAGAAACCTCGCTATAATCCATCTAAAAAACATTGTAACCGCTTTATGAAGATGATATTTATTCTTGTTGATACTTAAGCAGTTGAAAAGGAAATTAGCTACAAGATGGTGAAAGAGATGGTCACAAATTCATTAGAATATGCACAAAGCTAAAAATTTGGAGAATTTGAACAACTTTGTTCAAATGAACATTGATGGCGAAATTACGCTAAGTAGAATAATGCAAGTAAAATGATGAAAATAGACAGTTATAGAATTATAGAGGAAAGAAAATGACATTGCACTCAATCTAAAAGAGCATCTTCTTCCTGAAATTGTTCAGTACTTTTCCGTTAAAGGGTTTCGGTGCATTTATCAATGTTGGCAGCTCTAATTTATTTATTGCTAGGGTAACGGCACCAGTAACACACATGCTTAAGACATCCTTCTCAGGTTAACTCCATTTTCTGCGCCTTTTAATATATTTAGACTTGTTTAACTATTTGTCTCTCATACAACTACATCTCTTCTAACGTTTGGCTGCTTCTGGATCCTTTGAATACGTTCATTCTATTTTTATTTGCTCAATTGCGAAAAATGTGCCGGCCCCCAGTAACAGACACCAAAAAGTCTGATGAAATCCAGTAAAATACGATGAGGAAATCGTGAGAAATGGACAAAATTCCCTTTTTCTCTTCAAAATGTGCAAAAGTTTTTTATTCTTAGAACTAATCCTTTGTTAAATTCAAATGAACATGAAATACCAGCTGACTTCGTGGTGGCTGTTCATAACCTTACACCCCTGTCTTGTAAATACCAACTGGCTCATAAAATTCACTCCCATAACACTAAATAGTTGCAGCGTATTCATGGGACACAGCAACATCAGTGTTACCCGCATAAAAAAATTGTCTGTCACTGGACCCTTGTCTGTTACTGATGCCGTTACCCTATTGCAAACTAAAAATTTCGTAGTTGTTGTCATTCAAAAACTTTAATTTAAAAATTCTGAGGTTGTCATATGCTTGAAACTGTCGCCAATCGTTTTGGGCAATTATTCCATTAACCAACATTTCTAAATGTTTGACTACATATTAGTAACAATTCGATAAGCGTGTGTCTAAGAACCCAAAATACAGTAGCTGCGGGCCAAGGACGGATCTAGATTCTTTAACTTACCTCTTACTACGTATCTGATTTACACATTTGATGGAGGAAAGGGTCTTCAGACTTGTTCTGCAAAATATCATGGGGGAAGGGTCCTCAAAATTCCTCCTCCTAAACATCAACGATCGCCTGAAATAGCCTTTTTAAAATTTCAATTCCTCATAGTTTCCGGGAGGGAGATTTGACCCCCCCCCCACACACTTGCGTTTTAGGCCTTTATTTAGGAAAAATACCCCGTGCAGAGTTCTTCAAGGAAGGGGTGATCGCCCCCATAGCCCCTCCCTTGTATCCGTCCTTACAGCTGGCTCGTCAGAGACGCAGTTTTGCGGTTTTCGGAAATTCCAAAACGTGATTTTCGGGTCGTAACATTGAACAAAGCAGGCCAAGCGAAATCGCTTAGCGAGCCGCAGGTTGGGCCACCACTGCTTAAGATTATGCTGCAGTTTACCATATACAGCAAAGGGAAACCAAGAAACGGATTTATTGGAGGTCAGTTGGATGAGAGTAAAGTGGAAAGTGGTGTGTCTGATAATGAAGGATAAGACTGCCATTTCTAGTTGTTATTGCATGAACCTTATCTGTCCTACATCGTCACATGGCTGCAGAGTCGATAATATTCTATTCCCATGAATGACGTTATAACAGATTTCCAAACAACTATTTTATATATTGTCATGGTTTAAATGACAGAACATGGAACGAAGAGCGAGCAAATGAGGGTATGCCACCAGGGGAAGGGGGGGGGGGGTGCGACGATAAGAACAAGAACAATGCATGAGAATATATTTCTTTTTCTTCGTTTCTCTCCTTCTCTTCCACCACCATTTTTCTTATTTCCACAAATCAAACATACTAATGACCCACGCTATTCTACACCAAAAAATCACATCCAACATTACCTCTGAGGAATCTTAAATGGAAAAAAAGAGCGAGGGAAATGAACAAATTTTTATGAGCTATGAAACTAAATATCTCCGCACCTCTTACAACTACAAAAATAAATAAATAAAAACATTTTTTTAAGTTAAATTTTTATTTTTTAATTTATCTCCTAATGGTTTTACTCGCAAGTAAGTGGACGAAATAAGCAGACGAATAAGCATAACGAAGACGAAACTGCTGTCCCTGAAGTCGTAACCGGTCTGTCGCATGTAGTTTTGCCTGAATCCTGGCTTCAGAACGGTAACTTATTGCTTGCATTCCAAAAATTATTATTACATAGAAAAGTTGTATTTCATTAAAAAACAGATGGGGGTAGAAATCTTGCAGCTGGGTCTTAAACAAAACTTTAGTTTTGTAATTAAAAACGAAATTTCAAAGTCAAACATGAGCATTAGTGGTCAAAATTTCTGCATCAAAATATGTTCAGATCAGATATAAGTTTTGAACGAAATCACATCCGATGACCAAATTGAAAACGAAGTTAAATCCGAGGCATTTACAAATTTGACTAAATCTTTCAAGCCGAAATTTGCTAAACAGTGAACTTCGCAATATGCTTTTTCGATGTACAATGATAGTATATTCAATGTATAAATAAAAATCTTGTCCGTAGCTGAACAAAAGCGCGAAAGAAATTGATTTAAAAATATTAATTTTTGATTTCGTAATTTCTCTCGTTTATTAAAATTTAACCGAATGCAAAACAAAAAGAATTTAATCAAACACATTCAAAGAAGCTCTTGGAGAAAATCTTTCCCAAAATTGGTTTGATATTGAATTTCCAGAACACTCCACTGGTAGTTAAGAGAGCAATTTCAATTGCAGAAAATTAATTATTCATTTTCTTGCATCATCCGCGGTGAATTTATTCCTCAGGTTTGGCAACAAAAATGCAATATCTCAGAGATGAAGTGAATGAAAGAAAATTGGAAACTCTGGGCTGAGAAAAAAGAAAATCACTCTTAGCAGGAAAAACGATCGCGATTGTAATTAAAATTGGGAAAAGAAAATTCGCCTGGAAGCGAACGAAAAACTTAATCGAACAAAATATGGCACCCATTCAAGTTCAAACAAAAAAGAAATAGATAAAGTAACGTTTCTAATTGAAAGGTTTTAGATAATATAATTTTTCAAATACTTTTGCAAAAGAAAAGTTTTAGAAAGGTGCATAATTTAAACAGAAGTATTTTCAAACAAGCCTTCTTTTTTGCGCTTAAACTATGAAATTAAAATTAAAATAAAATTTTCAAACGTAATTTTCTATTTTGAAAAACTACACTGCCGTGGGCAGGTAAAGGGATACTGCAAAGTTTTATTTTTTCATATATTATAAAAATGGAAAAATATTTAAAATCCCCAACTTTTGAAGCTATTAAAAATGCAACACAAAAAATTGAAATGCTTGAAATGCGTCAAAAATTGCAGAATACACAAAGGTACAGAAATTGCTTCAGTCACCACCAGTTGTGGTGCATGCTTACCAGGGTTGATATTAAAACCGGTTTTGTTGGGGGAAAAAACAAAAAACAAAGTTTTTTTGGTTTAAACAAGGATTTTTTTTTTGTTTAAATTGGGTTTATTTGGTTTAAACTTTATTTGTAAGAAAAACAATTTTATTTTAGGAAAATCATGAAGATTTTATGAATTAATTGTTAAAGAATATTCATATTTGTACTTAATTTCTTCGTAATTAATTAAATAATTAAGAGTAAAATCTTGCAATTTCATTTCCTCATACTTAGAGTTTTCTATAGGAGAATATTGTTTAAAAATCTTTATGAAATTTGGCACAAAATTAGTTTGTAGCATGGGGATGTGCACCCCGAAGTGATTTTTCGAAAATTCGATTTTGTTCTTTTTCTATTCCAATTTTAAGAACATTTAACTGAGCAAATTATCATAACGTGGGCAAGTAAATTAACAAATTATCACAACGGGGAACCGTAACATGGACGAGCAAATTGGCGAGAAATTCACCATCCATTATTTGTAAATATACAGTCGAATCAAATGACCTTTTCATTTTCTACTACGGGCAAAGCCGTGCGGGTACCACTAATAAATACTAAAAGCAATAATTTACTGTGATAGTTCAGACGTTATTAATTACAAATAAGCAACAATAAATTCTTACAAATTAATTTCCTCATATCTATCTACTATAAATAAAAATAATAAAAGTAAAATTAAAATCACGCATTCTTAAACATGTGAAGTGTATTTTGCAGTATCTACAAATGAATCATAAGTCTGAAGTACATTACACAACTTTAAAAATTAAAAGATCAACGCATATTTTTTTAAGTTTAAAAAAAAAATACAAATCATGTAATTTATTTACCTATTGTATCAGTGACAACAAATATAGAAGCAGGGCAAGTAGGTTTTAAGAAAAATCATTATGTTTTCCATTGTAGACATTATTTCTCCTGGTTTAATGCATATAGAAATAGGGTAGATTGGGGAACGTTTGAGAGGATTTTTTTCAATGAATTTTTTCTAATTTTTATGTTTTAACCTAGGAAATGTTAGACATTGTGGTTACATGAAGCAGTTGATGAAGTCGAAATTTGTACATTCAGTTTTTGCTCAGCTTGTGCGTTTTTCACCGTAAAAGAAAAAAAAAGTATTTTTTGAGTCCAAGTCGGTTGCGCATCGAGTGGGGCACGTTTACGCATACTGAAAATGATGACAAGGAGTAAGTGAAATAAATATTTAACCAAATTTAAATGTTTTATTTCTCTTAAAACACTTTGAAAATAAAAAACACAAATAATTAATTAAAGAACATTTTGTAGGCTCAACTGAAATCATAGGACTTTCTGCTAATTAAAAACAGAAACTATTTAGTCATTTTCTTCATCACTGTTAGATTTTACTAACAAAAAATAAAGTATTTCTTTTCGCATACTTATCATGGAACTGCGTTTAGACATCTAAGACATTCAACCCAGTCATGTCCTTTTTTGATTGGTTGTGTGCTTTCAAATAATCGATGCAAGCACAATTTATTACTTCGTAAACAGTATCGTTCACTTATTTCCTTTTTACAGAGGGTACTAACTTTTTCCCTGTAACAGTTTTCGATTTCATACCTTTTTCATTGATGCCTTCTATTTCTGCTTCAATAGAAACTTGTCAACTTTTAAGTAATTTCTCCTTTTTGTTTTGTTCTTCCCATTGTGTTTTTTCTTTGTAGCTTCTAATTGCTCTTTTCTGAGGGCTTCCTTAATCGGAGTATCAGTTAGGATTGAGCATCCTCTTTTTTTTTCTTTCCTTTTTCCTAAGCTTTGGTCCTACTTTTTCAAATGTTCTCAGTACGGGTAGTCCATATGTGACAATGTGGAAGACCTACTGGGGAAAATGCTTGGATTATCGATAAGCCTTTTCATTATCTTGACATCTAACGTGTGGTTCCGTTAGTGTTTTGAACGTTTCTCTTACCATCTTTAAAATAAGGAAAATGTATTACAGGCTGAATAGTGTATAAAGTTTAAACTGAACAGGCATGAAGACAACACTATATGATTGTAAGCTATAAGATACAAATCTGTTACTTGATTAAAAATGAATAGTGATTTTTAAAACTAAATGACCTGAAAATACTAAAGGTTTGAGACAGTACAGAGCGAAAAAAGTGTCCGGCACCCATTTAGAAGTAAGACAGAGTAGTAAGACACAGAAAGAACGTGCGTAAATGTGCCCCGATGAAAATGCGTAAACGTGCCCCATCACTAAGTTTGGATTTCTTTTTAACGTGCTACAAATTTCAATAACTTTTCTGTTTATACAAATACAGTTCTCAAAAAAAAAAGGATAATACTCTGCCATTTTTTATATCTATATTTGTTCGTAAGTAAGTCATATGATTCACAATTAGCTTCAAAACATTCAACACAAAATTTACTCAACGTGATAGAAAAAAAAGTAATAATAATAATTTGAATTTTGACATCTTGAACTCAAATTATGTTTTTTTGCAATCACGAATGTGTGTGTGGGAATGTGTGTATGTGCATTTAAGCGTGTGTGTGTGTTTATGTGTGTAGGCGTGTGTGTGTTTATGTGTGTAGGCGTGTGTGTGTATTTATGTGTGTAGGGCGTGTGTGTGTATTTATGTGTGTAGGGCGTGTGTGTGTATTTATGTGTGTAGGGCGTGTGTGTATATGTATGTGTGTTTGTGTAGGTGTGTGTGTATGTTTGTAGGTGTGTGTATGTAGGTGTGTGTGTATGTAGGTTTGTGTATGTATGCGTGTGTAGGATTGGACGCAACCTGGAGACAGTTTTCGCTAGAGGAGCAGCATCGGGAGGGCCGGTCGACGGTGGTGCTGCAAAGGGAGGCGGGGGAAAAATAAAATCATACGACATCAAAACCATCAAGTGAGAACAATAAGCAATGTGAGTGCTCAAAAAACAGATTTTTTTATGCGCATGGTAAACCGAAACTCGACTGGTGCTCAAAAACTGAGAATATTTGCTACAGAGCCGCATCAATCTGGTATGACTGTCGGCTCTCCAGTTATAACTCGTTTTGAAAAAAGGGCACTGTAAACGTGCCCATTGCGTGCACGTCCCCGGTCTAGCCTAAATTTTTTTTTTTATCAAAGAAAAAAAATCATTTTAATCAAAAATCTAAGCAAAAGCTTAAATGAAAATACATAACATATTTTAACATATTTTAATAATGAAGACCTGAAAAAAAATTAATGTTTATTGATTCTTCCACTATTCATACATGAGACTTCTTTCATTATACTTGGATCAAAAAAGTTCTTGAAATGTGAAAATTTGGCATTAAATTTTTTTTTTTTTATAAGAGCACTGAGTCACACGAATATTTTCTCTCTTCATTATTTTATATATTTTCTTTTCTTGCTCTGACTGCATCGTCTATCGGGGATGCAAAAATTGTGCACGTATAAGCGCAATTTTCTGCCTACTCTACCTGCATTACGTTAAAAAATATCAGCTTCTAAATGTATTAAATCCGTAATCTTTATACATAAATGGCTACTTCAGTATGTATGTATGTACAGTGGCTCCCAAAAGTGTTCGTACACCTTGAAATTTTGTAGTAAAACCAAAATAACGCAAAACTGAATTCGAATATGAAGTCCAATTTTTTTCACACCATTCCTATGCCATTCTGAATAAAACCCAGTAGTTTTTTTCAAAATATTGCCAGATTTTATTTTTGAAATTTGTCAAAAAACGAAGAGAAAGAGAAAAAATACGCCACAAAAGTCATCGTACACTGAAATATTTTCGAATAAATTCATGATTAAAATTATCACATGTCGTTTTTTTATTATTTTTGTACTGTGTTGACACTGTAAAGTCATTTAGCATTAATTTTATGTTTATTTATTCCCTAATATACTACTTATTATTTTTAAATGGTTGGTATTCGTAAAAAACAACAACCACGATTCGAAATTTGATTTTTTTGCCTCACAGTAGCCATAAATTGGTTTAAAATGTCTCTAAATTAGATAATTTATACCATTATAGTGAAGTGCTTGACAAAATGCTTTAAAGACAAGGATCGGACCGGAAACAAGGTAAGAAAAGGTCAACTGGCAAAGTTAACAATGGCTGATCGGAGGTTTACAGTTAAAAAAATTATGAAAAATACACATTTGAGTGCTGAAAAAGTTTCTGCAGAATTGAAAGAAACATTTTACGTTTAATTTTCACCTAAAATTGTTCGCCAAGTTCTCTGATTAGCTGGATTAAATGGGATCTCTTCCCGCAGAAATTTTCTTGGTCTTGCGAAAAACAGTAAGCTTACGCTTTCCGTCGTAATATCCATGATAAGCTCAAAACGTTTTGGAACAACGTCTTACTTATAGATGAAATTATATTCAACATTTTGGGTTAAATTGTTGTGTAATTGTAAATAGAAGAAAAAATGAGGAATTTAATCTTCAGAACTTAGTTGGATCAGTTAATCAGGACGGTGAAGGTGTTCTAGTGTGAGGGTGCATTACAGCATCAGGACTTGGAAATTTGGAATTTTTTGATGAAATAATGAATTATGCTGTTCCTTTAAATATTTTAAAAAACAATTTTAAACTATTAACGCAAAATTTGGTAATCGGAAACAACTTTGTTTTTTATCAAGATAATGATAAGAAGCACACGTTTGCGTTTGGTGCCTCAAAAATTGTCCTTAAGTTTAGAAATATCTCCTCAATCGCCAGATTTAAACTTAATGGAACATATTTGGAGGTATCTGGTAGCTAGATTACGAAAATACACCATTGAATCGAAAAGCGAACTAGAAATAGTGAGACTTGAAATGCGGCGGGATACTTACTCAGAAATTGCACAAAAAAGAAAGAAAAAACAATGAAATCGATTCCCAGACGTTTAAAAGCTGTTGTTGATACTGCATGATATTCTACAAATAATAACTTTGTAAAAAGTTAGATTATTTACTAATTTTTTGACATTTTTTCAAAGTGTACGAAGACTTTTGTGACAAAAAATTTCCGGCAATTTTTGGTTTTTGATATTTTAAAAATTATGTTTTAATGTTTTATTAAAAATTTTCGTGAAGTTTTGTTAAAAATAGATCATAGATTTTATATAAAAAAATACCTATTCCGAAATATTAATTCTAACCAATGGATAATGGCCTATTTCATTGAAAGTCGTAGGTGTACGAACACTTTTGGGAGCCACTGTATGTCCGAGGCAATCTTCAAAACTACTGTACCGATGTTAACCATTTTTTCACTATAGATAGCTACATTATCAGAGAGCAACTTAGGCTATAATTTATTTCTAAAAACTTAGTCTAAAAACGTTATGATGAAAAAGAGTAAATGTCATGTAATTTCCTCATTAAATGATTGAATATTAAATCCATTGTTACGAAAATTCGTTGCTTTACAATAGCAATATTAAAAGTAATAATATTGAAAATTTTGAATCAAAGCTTCTCCGGAGCAAACATGAGTTTAAAGTTTAAAATCATTTAAACATTTGGAAACTCTACTTTTTGCACATTTAGGGAAATATCGAGAGCTTTTTTTTTCTTTTTCTTTGTATGTACTATTTAATTATTGTATGTACTATTCGTATACTTATTGCTGTTTTACTTTTATGGGTAAGGAAGAAGCTCGATTTTTAATCACGTCAAAGTGGTGTGTTTTGAGTTCTTTCAGTTAAAAGAGAAAACGAAAGAAAGTAGCGATTATTTCTCACAATTATTACTGACCCAGGCAACGACAGGTATTTTTGCTAGTTTATCTATAAAACTTTGCTAGTTACTTTGCATTAATTAGATTTTACTCTTTGCAGTAATATGTAAAATTTATTAAAACATTAGGGGAAAAACGATGCAATTTAAAAAAAAAAGTTTTTGAAAAAAAAAAGAAACACATGTTTTTTTCTTAACCACTTTATTTAACCATGGTTTAAACCAACGTGATTTAAACCAAACAACCCTGCTGCTTTCACCTGCTTTTCAACGAGTGATGCCCGTTGCTGGGAATTTCTCGGACAACTCTGGCAGTAACAGCAATTTTTGCAACTGGGTCTTTTTTAGTCTCATGGGTCAAGGCCCTTATAAAAAGGCCTGAAGAAGGGGGGGACGACAAATTCCCACCCCGGAATTTTATAGTGTTCGACTGTGACTTCAACTCTTTTACTCCAAAATCAGTCCGACTCCGCAAGCACTAGCAGAATTGCGGACTTAGAGAGAAAATGACCGACGCCGACTCTTGGAATTTCAAACCTTCGACTCCCGACTCCAACACCCCGCAGTCAGTCCGACTCCGCAGTCCTGCCGACAACTAGGGAGCCGACGCATCCGCCATTTTGGATTAAAATAATCTTCAGCTTTTTATCCACTATCATTGAGCGCACTTATAAAATAAGATAACATAAATGAAGGGCTGTTCCATGATGAACTGTACTGATGGTACATATGATGTATGTTATCGTTTTATAATTTGAAATCAGGAAAAAATGGGTATGAAATATAATTAAGGGTGAGCTCGCATTTTTTGGCTGGAAATCGATAGTGCAAAATAAGCAAACATGTTCATAGCAAATTATCAGCAAGTACTTTTACTTACTGATTTTAACTACTTTTTTTTTCTTACTGGAAGCATTTATCTAACTTCTTTTGTTTTTCAGCTCACTAGTGTTTTTTTTTTTCTTAGTTCAGTTGCTAACATAATAATTCCTGAACTCCAAAAAATGTTCTTTGGCTGAAAATAGGGCTTATATACATTCTTGAAAACTGAAATACGTAATATTAATAAATTCAAAACGTATACAAACATAGTTTTTGTAGCCACTAAAGTTTATTGATAGTGTTTCTATAGTTAAATGAGGAATAGTTTTATCGTTGATTAGTCAGGAAACTAAATACACTAATAACCGAAACTGTTAGTACTCGAGAACTGAAATCTTTCTGAATTTGTGATATTCTTGTTTTGTGTACTGTTAGTATTGTTTCATGGTTGTCGCTTTACTCAAAATCTTTTAGAAGTAGTCTTGTGTATTTCAAGTAGCTTCACGGGACCCTTTAAAAACGAAACGTTTTCATGAAAATTAAACTCTCCTACATGCCGTCATAATTTTAAGCTATATCGTACCAATTGTACATTCATTTCATAAATGCTGCAGAAATTTACTGATGAAGGGTTATAAAACTTCTCAAAATGAAACGTAGATCCAAAAATTCATAAGATCCATATAGAAGAAAGTTTCGTGATGGCCACAACTTCACGTTTTTAATTGTTTCTGTCAACCGGATGTAAAACGCAGGCATTATAACAGAAAATGTAAGCTAAAAAATAACCTTCAATAAAAATTACTGCTTTTCGACTAAGGGAGCTTTGAAAAGTGAATTCTGATTTTTTACGCTTCGAACTTATGACGTTCTACTGTGGATAAATGGCTGACATACGATGACAAAAAAACTTAAACGCCTGTAACAAATGATCATTTTATGTTTTTTTTTTTTTTTTTGTAATTACTTAATCATATTCATGTTGCATGAAATACACCGCCAGCTCAGTCAATTCCAGACGAGGACTGCAGTTTCGTGCAGTCCTCGGCTGAAATTGACTGAGCTGGTGGTGTATTTCATGTATTTCTGCCTTAGCCCTGGCTATAGGGCGGTAACTTACTGAACATATTCATGTTGTTCTCACGCTTGTAAAATTTCGTTTCATTCTAGCAATTCATTCTTGGTCCGTCGATTTTTTTTTTTTTTTTTGTTATAGAGCAGTGGTGCCCAACCTTTTTCTGCCCGATGGTAGCACATCATATTAAAATCATTCTCGCGGGCCAGAACGCATATAAAATTTTAATTTCAAAATTGTTCATTCCTTTCCACATGGGAAAATGTAAAAGAAGGGGGAAAATGCAAATCATAATTTTTGTTATCAATTACTTGATGTTTTTTTATAATTAAATGCGTGTGTAATTTAGAAACCAATTTCTAACTATTTGGATTCAAATTCATAACAGTGTCACTAGCCGTTCTTTTCGATTTGTATCATTAAACAAATCAACGAACCACACAAATCAGCTTCGCGGGCCGGATCTGACCTGCGGATCGTAGGTTGGGCACCTCTGTGTATAGAGTGTACTTTAATAAAAATCAGGAATATCAGGACAAAATATTTTTTATCAGGAAAATTCGGACAACTCTGTTTTCAGTGCTATGGCTAATCGAAAGTTAGTTTCCTTGCAGATTGTTTTTTGTTTTTTTAATTTGCGTTGCAGACTGCTGAAGAAACGTCAGCTACTGAGACTGCAATAAACATTTGGCACGGTAATTAACTTTCAAGTGCAACTAAGTAAACTCCTGTTGTCGTTACGATTTCACTTATTTTTGCGTTTATTATGAAATTCAACTCGAATATTTTGGATACAAGAAGCGGAAATATCCTTTTCGGAAATTTTTACCTTATTTGTCTTCAGCGGAAGTTAACGAGTGTTCGTTCCTTTTTAATCGACTAGATGCTGTTGCAAGTTTTTGTCTTCCGTTTGCACAATCAATCAGTTTGCTTCTTGTGATCTATTTTGTAATTTCTATGCTATCAGATATTTCGTAACATTTCTTTAGATGAAGGATAATAATACATTTAAATACGCATGTATTTGCAGGAAACTGTTGACATGTGTTTCGGGGTTATAAGGAATCCTCTTTTAAATACAAAAGAAGTGAGCTTGTGGATGAAAAGACATCCGGAAAAAGGCCAATAACTTTCTTGTGCCAACACTTTTGAAGAAATTTCAAATGGTTTAAGAAACAAAACTTTTCATTTGAAGATTGCAAACCTTATTTATTTGAAACATAAGGAAAACCGAAAATAAAACAAACAAATACACTGGTGGAAAATATTCTAGACTCAGAAAACTTTTGGTTTAATCAACTCAATTTCCTTTGGTCTTTCCTTTTGACAAAATTGTAAACTCATATTCTTTTAACTTTGCTTTACTTATTACTTAAACCAGTTTAACGTTATTTTGTTGAACAAAATATGAATAACTGATAAAATAGTCCTAAAAAAATTCAGTATATCTTATCTTTACCAATAATAAAGCGGAAAGTCTCTGTCTGGATGACTGCATGATGTCTGTGACGTGTATAGCGCCTAGACCGTTCGGCCGATTTTCATGAAATTTGGCACAAAAATAGTTTGTAGCATGGGGGTGTGCACCTCGAAGCGATTTTTTGAAAACTCGATCTTATTCTTTTTCTATTTCAATTTTAAGAACATTTTCCGGAGCAAAATTATTGTAAGATGGACGAGTAAATTACGAAGTTATTATGACGTGGAGTGGGAGAACGAATGAACATAGCCAATTGGCGAGAAATTCATCATCCATTATTTGTAAATATACAGGCGAACCGAATGACCATTTAATTTTCAATTACGGGCAAAGTCGTGCGGGTATCACTAGTAAATTTAATAAAACAATTTAATACAAAAATGAACAGCTTTCATATCTTATCATTGCGTGAAATTTTGACATAAGTAATATGCCAAAAGGTAAAAGCTCCTGAATTTCAGTTTTGTGTACTGTAAGTTTTGTTCAACTGACTCCATTTAAGGCCACAACATGAACCAATTGTTGCAATTAGTCATCGTCAGTTGCTTTATTTTAAAAATTAATGACAAGCAATAAAAATGTGAACTAAAAATGAAAATTCTTATGCATGAAATTTTAAATTTCTGGTTTTCATCTCATAAATGTGTTTTATGACAGGCTAATAAAATAAACATAATATAACCTCGTCATTAGTTATTCTTTTTTTTTTCTAATTATATCCAGCGATAAAATTCGATTTTAAGTAAATTGCTATTTTTCATACAACTGTCATTTTCCAATTTAAAAAAAATGTTTCAAGAAAACTGTTTCATTTTCTCATTTTACGTACCGACTGTTTACGTTTTTAATACTTGTTTTGAGTTTTTTTAGTCAGTAAATTTTGTTATTCTTACTTTGAAGTTCAAATAGTTTTGAAACGTTTGGAGTAGAGCTCTTTACCAAAAGTCAAGTGGTCAAAAATTACAACCTTTAGAGATGTTTATAAAACTCAATTAACCAATATAAAACTCAAAACCAATAGTTAAATGCTCCCAAGACCGGGGGAAATGGTGTAAATTGCTATTTTTATTCGCAGTTTGGCGATTTGTTTTTTTTTTCCAACATTTCTTCGGGCATAGTTTTGACCACATGTTCAGTGAGAGTTAAAACTCAAGAAAGTTTAAAATCCTCTGAGATTTTAAACCTCTAAATAGAATTTATTTTTCCTGTAATATTATGTAAAAAATGAGATAAAGACTAATTTGAAAACGGAATATTTTCAAACATTTAATAAAAATAATTTGATTTGTGAACAACAAAAAATAAACCACATAAAAAGTTTCCACAGGCATAGTGCATATTAACTCAGGCAGTCAAGAAAAAACAATTTCTTTACTGTCTTGGAAATGTTTGGATTAAACATACGTTATAACTCAGAAAAAAAGTAAGTTAGTCAAATTTTTGTTGCACCCGAAAAAAATCCTGGCCCTAGATACAGTCAGTCAAAGATGGCAACCTAGGCGCAGTTTTTTACTTACGATTTTCAACAAAATGTTTAAACTACACTCAAACCTATTTTTGAAAGGTAGATAGCGACCACATGAACAAATTGCATAAAAAATGATCAAAGCTTCCTGAGTAGCTATAGAAAATAGTTTTCACAACGTGATAAAAATATAACACACAAAGTATTTGAGGAAACTATCATAACGGGAAATACTCTGCATATTTTCAAAGTGTGTTTCTAAAGAAATCAAAACAAAGCGCCTGTTTGTGTATCAAATGTTGCCAAAAGACGAAAAATTTCATTAAAGAAAAAAGAGTCGGAAAAATAATAAACAAAATATTTTAAAAGTTAAATACATCAGTTGAGGGACCAGAGGGAGGAGGGGGGGGGTGAAGTGTGACACTGAGAAAAGGTGGGAAGTGGTCAAAAATGGTAGAAAGAAATGGTGACATCATTTACGGACAGACCCTAATTGCAAACCTGATAAGTTGCTGTTTTGTAGTTTGAATATGATTCATTTAAAACTAGCATAAACAAAAATTTTGAATTTTACCAACCTTTTTTACACTGTTGCCGCCGGTTAGCGATATGTATTTTTTTTTTTTTTTTTTTTTAAGAAAGGACAAAATTTGATCCAATTTAGAATATTTTCGCACGACTCAAAATAAAACTATTTAAACGCGTGAAATATGTTTAAAACTTCAAAACTATGCACCTCAAACTGAGCCGAAATTTAATTTCACATAGATTGGAGCGTTTAATTCATTACAGAATTGCTCGAATCCTTTGATTGATGTCCAGTGCTAGAATTAATCTTATTTGGCAACAGCCAGAATTTGAGCTTACATTCATTACTGCCTTTCACCGGAAATTGATTTAATTTGAACTGTAAGCCGAGGACTGTTAAAACTCTGGATAAATCACATCGGTCTAGGATGTCAAAAGTAATGTTCCAACCAAATATTTTGACGTTTATTTACTATATATGTCTTAATTTTCGCTCTAATCACTGAACAAGTAATGCCTTACGTTAAATATAGCCTAAAATCGAGCCATTGAATAAATTTATCAATTAATTGTTGTATTTTTCTGCGGAAAAATAATCAGTTTTCTCACATGATTAATTTTTTTACTCAAAATAAAATGGCGAAGAAGTAACATCTTGAACATTTAACATAAAAACGACACAACAATAATTTCTAAAATCTGATCAACCAATCTGCAAGAACGTATCATTTAAGAACTTTACAGATTGCAGTCAAAATCAAAATTTTGATTAAAAAAACCATACCGAATTATATGAAGCTATAAAAGTGAAATTTTGAATCTAAAAGCAACGGTGATACTTTTATTTTCAAAAATTCGATGGAGACGTTCAAGCATTTCTTTAAAGATTAATTTTTTAGAAGCTTACGATGGAACTACATTTCTGCTATATTTAATCAAAAATCTCAATAATTACCGGATTATATTTTGCTCATTATTTATAACACAACTTTTCATAGATTATTTTTCAGTTTTTGAGTTTAATATCACAGTACTTATTCTAACAAAAGATTGATATGGACTTGTTTTTCCAGAAAAAAAAGTTAAAACATGATTTTTGTACATAAGAATCATGAAGGAGCTGAATCCGATGGTTTGGGGTTCGATTTTTCGCAATTTTCTCATTTTCGAGATTTATGTGATTAAAATACAGCATATAATGGTACATTGCATTGGCGTAAGTCTCAGTGCATCGCACAGGATTCGAAAAATTATCTTGCACCTCAAATATTACAACTAAATTGGGAGTAATTCATGCATGGATGCCGAATTTAATGCACGAATTAAAAACCAATGCGCTATTTCAAAGGATAACTAATGACAACCGGCAAGTCTCAAAGTGTTGCATGGTAAATTAACAAGACTTACGCCGTTATCAAAAATACTCAACAAAACTTTTATTTGGTTTCACACGCAAAGTAATGTTGTCACCCATAGCGATACCAATAAGAAAAGTCTAAAATTTCAGGACGATCAGACATTTTTTACCTCCGGACAAAAGGCAATCCAGTTAATTCAAAACCCAGATAATACGGGTAATTATGGGAAATCAGCAAATCAAAATCATAAGTAAGCAGTATTAGCGTTCATTACGATAAAAAATGCTTTGTAACAAAATTACATATGCAGTTGTTTACAAAGGTGTTGAAAATTATAAAGATATTTTTTCATTTCATTTATTCAAAAGAGATTGGTCCACTCACTGCCTTCGGTTTAAACGCGTGGGGCGTTTGAAATAAAGCATAATCACGCAATCACTTCAAATATTATTAGATCAAAACAACAAAAAAATTCGAGCGGTTTAGCTAAACCGACTATTCTTGTCCTACGTTCATGTGGATAGAAGCAAGAACCCACTACCTGTCCACCAACATCCGTGAAATCGACCATTATGACGGTGGTGGTTTGACGGTCTGGGTAGGTATCATGTTGAATGGCCGCCCACCCCTCCATGTCTTGAGAGAGTATCTGGGACAGTTGCGAGATATAGGGATGTGGTCTTAGAGCCTTATCCTCACCTCTTGAGGGGCGCTAATTTTAATGGATGTCAACACAAGGCCACGTAGAGCTCTGCTGACCGACGAATTTCTGGAAAGGGAGGATATTCACTGTATGGATTGGACAAGCAGATATCTTGACTCCAATCCTGTAGAGCATGTTTGGGACGCTGGAGGGCAATAGCAACTCGTAACACCCCTACGGGAACCATCCGTAGCCTGAGAACAGCGTTGTTGAACGAGTGGAAACTATTGCCTCAGGATCCCATAAACTGCTTCATTTCAAGTACAGAGTCACACTGCAAGGCCTCTATGTCTGTTAAAGGGGGGCGTACCCCTACTAACACATTTTTTTGTTTAATTTTGCAACCGCTGTTTCATACAATCCGACTCTAACAAAGTGTTTTTTATGATCATGCATGTGTATTTAAAATTTTGGATGGTTATTTGTTTTGTATTGTTTCAATGTATATACGAGAACATATCAAATTTCATTAAAATCGATTGAGTAGTTTTGGAGAATTGACCAAATCTAAAAACTCTCTTAATTTCTTGCAACAGTGTATATTTATAATCATCTAACAACAAATCCTTCTATCTTTTTCTATCAATTTCTTGTCTAGTTTTGTGCAACAAGTTTGATGTACATATTAGTGTGATCATGTTAAAAATTGCACTGAATAATTATCTTGATATGTGTTACTTCTTCCGATAATATGAAAATTTTCCCTTTACACTCAATATTTGCAAAGATAGTTCAGCCGACAAGCGTTACTTTGCAATACGCTCTTGAAAACACTTCTGTAAAATAGCTAGCCTGAAACCGTTTTTCTTTGATGTTCTACCGAATATTTATACATCATGAATGTTGATAATTGAAAACATTTGTCGTCCAGTAGAATCTTTTTCCATCAATTTGGCAGATAAATCTTCTTAAATAAATGATTTGCACCTGTTTTAGCAGCTACAGATTTCATTGTTTTCAACAGATTTGACGGTGAACCTTGATGTAATTTCAGAACTTTACTTGTAAGAGATTGGATTTAACATGGTAATGATTTGTCACATCTGTTTAATAATCGTTTTACTTTGCCAAAATCCCGGTCGCAAAGGACAAACAAATGTCCTCTCAGCAATCTTGTTAAATTTCTTCAGCGTTATTTCTGGAAAAAGTCTCCTGCAGGGTTGTTCTTATTTTGCCCAGCGTATATCTCACTGAAAGCATACAGTTTTTTTCGCATTCCCTGATGTTAATAAAATCCCTGAGAAATTAGCAAATTTCTTTTTGATTCCGTGACTTCGAGTCCTCTTCCCCCCCTCCCAACCTTCCAAACCGACGAACCTATCATTACCGTAATAATGTTTTTATTTTATTACGTCAAAAAATCTAGTTCTTCCCTGATATATCCGTATATTCACATTTTGTCTTGCTATTCATTCATTCGCGTTTAGTGCAGAAAGGGCATAAGTCCAGGACTTATGTCCTTTCTGCACTGAACGAAAAATGTGACCCCTAAATAAAGTGCTTTGTAGTACAAGGATTGACTTCCCTGCTACACTAGTCAATTTTTCTACAAACTATATGGGAAAACCACAGCTAACTCAATTTTGAAAATAATGTAACTTATGCCCTTTCTGAAATAATCGATGCCTATGAACTTTGCAACAAAACGTTTTCGAAAAATACTTCGAAAAATCTATACAAAAGCTTAAATTTGTACAACTTTAAATTCTGTAAAATCAATGAAAAAAAATTAAATTTTGAATGCAATAAATGTCTTTTTTAAGACTCTTTAACAAAAAGAAAAAAAAACGAATGTTCAAACTTCAGGTGTACTTTTAACCACTTAAAAAATGAACTTCCACAACAAAATCGGCATTTCAATTTCCCAACATCTCAAAGCGAATCACTAAAATGCGAAGCACGCGTTTGACGGCACGCTTTGAAGAAGGGCTTCCTCAGGACCTCGAAGGTCGTGTCCAAAATATGCATTGCAAATTCGAGCCCTAGATCATTATTTTACCAGTAATCTACACTTGGAACGTATTTATCTTCACCAGTTCAACTTCGGGATATCAAGCTGTTTTATGCTACCTGTTGCGCTTATCATTCGTTTCATCTCCGTGAGTTCCTACATACGAAATGTGGTTTAGTGCTTTCTTATCAAAAGATATGCTCTTTGTTGTTTTATTGAAATAGGAGTTGAAGAATTTAGCCAAACATTGGTTTATATTTAACATAAAAGCGAAGATGCTAATTCTAAGCAATGTTCGAAATCTTTCAAGTCGACTAAAAGCAGCATTACACCAAATGAGACGAAGATACACCACATTTGATTGGCACATGAATCGTCACTTTTATTGTGGCAGATAGCACAAATGACATAAATACAACTTTTAAGATAGAGGGCTCTAAGAAAAAAAAGAAACATTTTTTTTATCCTGAAAAATATTCTGCTTATTTTCATCAGATAGTTAAAACTGAAATTAAAGTCACGTCTTGTTAAACCAAGCGAACATTCCTTTAGTTTTTCACGAGTTATCATAGTCAGCCACGCAAAAAAAGCAGTTTTATACTTTTTTTATTTGCATAATGCGGTATTTCAGAATTTAAGAAATAATTAAAACACTAACGAAAATTGAAATGCGTTTTGAACTTTATTTACTTCCAAAGCAAATTTTATTCGATTTTTTTCAAAAAATAAGAAGTTTTATTTTTAAGTTATTAGAAAGAAAATAATAAAGAATTAGAACACTCATAGATAATCAGAAAATAAAATTAAATGCAATTCTTATTAATTAGAAAGCATTAAAAGATAAAATTAAATGTAAATTTCATGTAATTAGAGATTAGAAAAAAGTATTTTCAGGTCATGGATGAAATTTAATTAAAACAAACCGACATACTGTTCTATAGAGGCTGAATAAAAGGGCAGCATCGCAAATGTCACAAGATAGTTTTAAGAGGAAAATACCGATTTTAGAAAAATTTTATGTTTTTTATTTGCATGAAAGGTATATTTTAAATATTTTGACGGTAAAAATTGAATGTGACATCAAAAAATTAGAGGTTGTGATGGTTATATATAGATCTTTAAGGTAGTGTAGGATCGGAAAAAAAACCCTTACACACAGTTCCACACGGGCGAACTATAACGGCAACAAGGCAAATATCCTAAGAAAGTTTTGACAAGGAAACTCGGGGGGGGGGGGGGGATATCAGAAAATTTGTCATGCCAATCAGAAAATTTGTCATTCACATTTGCATAAAATAAACTTTGCTCTTTTCTAATCCATTTTAATGAACCAAATAAAAAAATGATGGAATAATTAAAGAGTGTTCGCAAAACGGCATAACTGGAAAAAAAGGGTAATTTTCGGATTCGACGTGTATGGTAAGCGTTCAACTGCAATGTCACTAATATTGTATAAAAGGATGGAAATGTCAAGGATGCAAAGTCGTATGTCGTTCAAACATTCACAAATAAGAGGGCGATAACTAGTATCTGTTCCTTTCGTTTTCTGAAAAATGGTTGGGTTTGAAATAGACTGAAAACAATCACTCGCCACCTGATGGCTAAAGATTTTACTTTGGCAGACTGAATAAAATACTCATGCAAATACTTTCTAAAAACCAGGGTTGCGTATTCTGAGTCGAAATCGTGTATTGTCCGTTTTACACGAGAAGGCACTTCGCCACGCCTCCGCCTCGAACGCAGAGTTCCATTTTACGCGGGGTTGATAGGATAGCAATTCACGCGCTTGTAAAGGAGACAACGAGACAGTCTTAACTTGGACGTGCGTTTTAATGTGCAAAAAAGTCTTAGTGTCCTTTACATCACTTGCTTCACTTGTCTCTTTTCATTTTAGTTATTCTTACGTTTTAAAAACTGCTGCTTTTACAACAAAATGCTATGATTCAAATATACCTTCTGCAGAGAACAGCGAAATAGAATCATCGGATACCACGTGACGAGGGAGGAGTCAAGTGCCTTCTCGTGGAAAACGAACAATAGTCGGACTGCTTTGGAGGTTAGGGAGTCGGGGAAAAGAGTTTAAAATATAAAGAATGAGAGTCTGTTATTTTCCCTCCGAGTCCGTAGATTTGCCATGGCAGCGGAGTAGGCATCGGACTGATTTCGGGTAATGGAGTCGGGATCGAAGGCTTTAAAATTACGGAGTTGGTATTTTCCTTCCGCTAAAACCCCTACCTGCCACAAAATTAATTGCTTTATTGATTTTTTTTTTTAATAAGTCATTAATGTTTCGTCGCACTTAGTTTCTAATGTAAAAACGATTCCAAGTTCTCACAGGATATTTCTTACCGCCGACAGATAAGAAACTTAAAAACTTTAGTTTTTTTTTAAATAGAAATTGATGGTTGAAAAAATATTAACTCTAATATTTCTATTGCACCATTTTTGAAAATAAATATTCATGTGCATGACTTTGCCACTTGGTCGCATATGCCAATATTTTCGTTCAAATTAAGACCAGGATAAAGTGGGTGCAAATGATAAAAAGACACCCATCAAACAAAACATGTCTACTGCTTTTTTGGCGACTAACAAAAGATTTGAATTTTCAGGTATATTTTGAAATTTAGTTTTTGATGAGTCTCCAAAACCCCATAGTTACGTATCAAAAGGTAGTATTCCTGTATTAAAAAATTCAAGCATTCCACTTTCATCACAAATTTATAAGCAGTATTTTTTAAAGTGATTGCCAGTAATGTCTAAAAGGGTGGTAGTGTTTCATATCATAGCCTTCATAATTATTTTAAAGGCAGTGTTTCTGAAGGTTAAGTTCATCGAGCCAGCGAATAAAAAATTTCAAGCTACTACGACTTATTTTTGTTTCTAAAATCGGGGCTCTAAAGTCATTGGAAGAGTGATGAAGAAACTGGAACGGTAAGTCGAGATCTCTACAGTTTTCGAAGGCATCAACCGAATTTATTAAAACTAAGCAAACGAAAAATTAAAAGTAACAGTGATTAGCTTCAGTTTATAAAATGAAGACTGAAGTCATTAAAAGAGTAAGCAGGAAATTAAAATAAATTGAAATGCAATTTTCAGAGCAATAAAAATATAACTAATAACGCGTATGAATACTTTTAGTATATAATGCTAGTTTTCTTTACTTCATATAATTTATTTATTTTTAATGTGTTCACTTTTAGCTACAGCCAATTTATTGATTTATATTACTTACCATTAACTAAAGTTTTGGTTTTGTTCACACATTAATGCATTATACAGTGGAAACCATACGTTACTTTAAAAATGAAAAAAATAAAAATAATAATAAGTACCAGTAGAAAGAACATAGTAAAATTGTCTTTTCAACGCATAAAGTATTGTTTGCTCCTCCTCGCCTCCCAAAATATGAGGTTTTACAGACTGCCGAATTTCATTAAATAAAATTCGTTGGGTTCCCTGGTTAGAAAACATTGTCCATTGTAATGGCATGGCATGGGACTTCTAATCTCTTCTATTTGAGGCACGAGACTATTATACCGGGTACCAAATGACCGAAGTCTAGATTACGTACAGTTTCGTTTCTACCAAAATACTCATTTTATATTTTTAAAAAATACATTTAGTCATTTATTTGGAAAAAACGGCTATTTTCATAAATTTTACTCCCCCCCCTTAACAAAAATGAATAAATAATACTATCAATGTGCTACAGAGAGAATATATCACACTTCGACAAGGAAATTTACACAAGTAAAAATTTGGGGGAAACGTACTAGCTATTGATTTTAAATCTAAATTTAATGCTCTTTTTTGCCAAAGAACTCGCATTGTTAACTTACATAACAGGTGCGTAGTAGCGTAAAAACAATATAATCAATAGTGATACATCATTTAATTTTCATAACATAGAAGAAATGTCTTCGAACTTTAAAGCGTGCATTATTAATTTAGATAATTTAAAACTAAACAGTATACATGACATTAAATTTTTTTTGCGCGTATTCAACGTTTGAGACTAAATGGTTTAAAACTACTATTGCGTAAAACATTGATTCTCTGCAATAATGTTATTTGAGTTGTGGGACTTTCCTTTCAGAGTTACGATATTATCTGAGCATTAAGTTAAGCGAGCGAAACTGCTATGAAAAAAGAATTTAATCCTCTTTAAGGTATTGTTTTATGCAAATGCAATTTTGAGATAGATCAATTTTTGCAATCGTAAATTTTGGAAACGGACTGATTTTGCGACTGAGAACGTTTTGAAGAATCCAGCCTGAGATTCAAAAAAGCCCTAAGCAATGTCCTTCACTTAGGAACGGTAAATGAGGACTTAAATCGGCAGTTTGTTCTCTTCTGTACTGAATTCGCGTTAAATTAATTAAATTTAACTATAATTCTTTCATAAACGCGGCTCAGAGCGCTGAAATTTTATTTAAGGATCATACAAAGTTGCAGTGTGCCCAAAATCATTTCAACAATTGAGGTAAAAAAGTTAAAACATTTTATAATGCAAGTCAGAATATAAACATTGATGACAATTCGGCTTTCATATTCAGAAAACGAGAACTTCGATTTGGCAGAAATAACATAGATTAGAATTAACAAAAGCAAGTACCATTTAACAAAACTTTCCAATCAACAAAACTTTACTTGTAGCGGCAAAATATACGAGTAGTATGTATGTATCATGAAAACGCATGACTTTATTACAAGGGGGAAAAGATCTAATTGACTAATTTTGCATCAAATTTTAAACAAGTTAAAAAACTCAAAGATAAATAAATTTCTTCTTTTGCTAACTTTTATGCAGGAAAATTTACGTTATTCTTTTCAAAATAGAAATTTAGTCTTTTTTAACTTCATTTGGAAAGTGGTTCGTAGTATGGTTAAACCCACTGTAATACAACTTGAAATAAACAGATTGAAGTACAGAAAACTAAAAAGGGTAAAAATCTCTAGTAAAATACGATGTCTATAACAATGAAATATTTACAAAGAGACACTCAAAGTCCAGTTTAAAAATAATAATATTTATTATAACAATTATTTTTTAACTTAACTTTGAGTTTCTCTTCGTAGATATTTCATTGCGATGCGATGCATAATAATGCGACAAAACAAGCGGAATTACAAAAACATGAATTAAAATAAAATGCAAATTGTTTTTACTTATTTGTATTTCTGATTTAAAAGCTTCATAATGTTAAAAATAGCAACCAGAATCAAACGAAATAAACAAAAGCATTTTTGAAGCAACTTTTAAGTTATTCGAAAATTTACTTACCTTTAAGTCTTTTTCAATTAATTCATCTTGCAACTTTTTCTTGTAGTTTATTTTTAAAATCAATTGCAATATTTTTCTTCACTAATTCCAAGTTCACGTTCCTCAAATAAAATCTAAATGCAAACTATTTATTTATTAAATACTTGTTTATACAGTAAAATCATAGTATTTTTACTCGATCATTCTTTTAAAAGAAAAACAGCGTATGCGAAACACTAAGCCATTGTCTTAAATTTATTTCTTAATTATAATACACTGACTTAATTCCAAAAGCTTCATTAGTTTTTCGAAGAGCTTCCACAATTATTTTTTTCCAACACTTGCATTCATTTTAAAATTCAAGGCATTGTTCCATTCCTTCCGTTCGATTCAATGTCGCGTTTCAACCATGCCACTTGAAAATATTTGAAAAAAAAAAAAAAAAAATCGTTCTATGCAATATTTAACTGATAAATCGTCTGTAGCAAAGAGTGTGTGAAAGCCAGTCGTAGCTGAGCATCAATTGGGCTGAGTTGTCATATCCGCTGTTCGGTTGGAGCAGAGAGGAAGCATCTAGTTGGTGGACGGTGCGTGTGACGTCACACATCTCTCCGCCATACCCCTCTTTTTCTCTGCCTTCCATTTCATCTCGGGTTCTTCTAGTCCCGAGTTGAGATGCTTGCAGAGCCGAGCGACGATCGGGTTTCAACTTGACATTAAAGATTTCGGAGTTTGAACGATAGCGTCTTAAAGAAAAGTAACGAAAATTGAAATTGAATATGCTTCCAGGGCGTGGGTTTTTGGTTTGGAATGAAAAAAGACGAGAATATCTCAAATATGTAGGAAGGAGATTTGTTAGTTTAAAACTTAAAACTGTTTAACTTTTACATTTTAGAAAACTATTTTCTACGGCACAATAGTTAATGGAAAAAGGCTGAACTTTTTGTTGAAACTTGAGATAAATATCTTAGGGTGCAAATTTCAAGTTCTATATGTTTTGGGTTACATCAAAGCAAGAATTTTGAAAGTATAATACTACTGGAAGGATTGAAAAAAGTTCATATTTCCACATTCCTGATTAAAGTATAATTCAGGCATATAGAATTGCTTTATAAACTTAAGTTCGAAACATTTGCCCATTGTATACTTATTTTTTTTTTGGATATTACTGTAGCGACTTTGAAACAACCATATAAATATAAATTTGAGGTCTCTGTGGCCGAGTGGTGAAAACAGTCGTTTTGTAAGTCGGAGGTTGTGGGTTCGATTCCCGCCGGTTCCCCGAGTGCTCTTTCTTTTCTCTTGTGATGTAATCCTTTCATGTGTTGTCTTATGTGTAAATAAAAGTTGCGTGATGTGTTTCTAGAAATTCTCCCTCCTTGTGAGGAAATGGCACCCTCCCCCCCCCCCCACAGCTTTGGGACACAACATCAAAAATAGAAGTTTTTGTCTCGAAAATTTTGTTTTTAATCTTCCAAACATAAGTAACGGGAACTGAGTTCGTCAAATTAAATTTTTTCCTCATCCTCTCATAAAAAAGAGTTAACTAATAATTTAATTTTAAGTCGTTATCTATTTATTTCTTCTGTGAAAAAAAAAAGTATCTTGCATGGTTAAAAGTAGCAAACAAAATTATTTTAAATGGAAAAAATCATGACGCTTTAAAAACAAAGGACTTTGTCATTGAAATTCAGATATCAAGCAGTATTTTACCTTTAAAATATCGAGTACTCTTAATATTTATTGAATTATGCGATAATTACTCTCAAAAGGAATTTCCCTCTTGTCAAGGATTCTTCAATCGTTAGACAAATTTCGTCATTTACGACGATTCTTTTCTCTCTAGGTCAAAAACTCATGCTTAAATCTCACGAAATCAACAGGTCCTATTCATCACAGGTAACAAGGGCACAGAAGTGATGACGCGTTAGTGACATCTTGACTGTGACTTCACTTCAACGTCACGGCAGCAATTAAGTAGTGATCAATCACTTTATGATATTTTGAAGGGGTCACTGAAATGTCATTTTGTAACGTCACCGTGGACTAACATTCGTTGGTTAATGCAACCTGTTGATAACTTTACAGTAGAGGTGCGACATCGATAGCAAAACATCGATGTTTCGAAACATCGATGTTAGAAATTAAAACATCGATGGTATTGATATATCGACCAAAAAAGATCGATGTTTTTATACATAGATCTTTTTATCAATAAATAGCATACATTTTTGAATATACTACACTACAGACTGCTTACATATATGATAATCTCTGACAAATGTTTCTTAGTGGATCAGTGAATTCTTTTGGAATTGCGTCAATTCGTTAAATTATAGCTATTATATTTCAGAAATTTCTAAGTAAAGCCAATAATAAATTATACATACATACATATAAATATATACATGTTAATTTAAGCAATACAAAAGAATACGTACGCGACGAATATATTGAAAGAGAAAGAGTTGTGCAATTACATTAAAAATACAAAATTAATCCTAGCAATTATTATTAAGAGCAAGAAATATTTGTTGTACTGTTAGTGCTAATAATTAAACCCAAATTACAAGTAATAGAGGGACGACTTGTTGCGGAAAGTCGATGAGTCTTATAACCCCCAATATTTGGCGTTGACAGTTTGGAGAAAAAGAAGTTTTTTACTTTGTCCCCCGAAGCACATTTCTCTTTTCGCTGACTATCCCACCAGTCAGAGAAAAAACTCTTTCCAGTGGGACAGAATTTTTATCACTGTCAAACCCTTTAACGCAACTTTTACTAGTTCTGAATTTTTAAAGTTATAATTTTCACCGTAGTAATGTACAGGTATTTTCTTTTGTTTAAGATGTGGTGCCTTGAAAAAGACTGCAAGTTCTGGCAGGAATGTGGGTTCAGTACATATCTGAGCATATTTTGCATGTAGCTCAAAGGAGCTCATCTCCTGCACTTTTCAAAATTTAGGCGAATTTTTACATATTTGAGTGGATTTCAGACTATTTAGTGTAAAAATGAGATCTGCTTTGAAAACTATAGGGCTTAAGTACTTCTTTTGTCCGACATTAATTCCTTTTGTATATAGTATTAGGGGTAAGACATTGATGTTGACATTTCCGACAATCAATGTTTTCGTTTCAATTTATAGAAACCAAAGGATTTTTTTTTTTTTTTTTGAAGATCTATGTTTTGAAACATTGATGTTTTCAATTGATGTCGCTTCTATGTGAGAAATTGTATTATAATTTCCAATTAAAATACGAAAACATCCGACATCGAAAAAACATCGAACCCAAAACATCGATGTTCCAAAAGCATCGAAAGTAAAACATCGATGGTAAAAACATCGATGTTTTAACAAAAACATGGTTGCTTCCAAAACATCAACATCGATGTCGCATCCCTACTTTACAGCAAGTGGTTCACAGGGACTCACGATTTCAGCATGGGATCTACAGGGATACAGCAAGTGAACTGTAGCGGACAGGAAAACCTTTCATCGTGTTAAAGCATACAGCGAAGACTTGCTGTATTTAGAGGTTGCAAGAAGAAGAGAAAAATAATAACTTTAACTTTTAATTTAGAATTCCATTAATTGTAATTTAACAAAGATAGCGGGATAAGTTGGAGAGTTAAAAAGGCGCTTGAATATTTTGGTGATTTATTGTAAATAAATGTATATATTTATGTTTTTAAATTCCATGGCTTAATATTTTTATTTATACAACCTTCTGATAAATTGTTTGATGCTCTATAATAATATTCCATTCATCAACATGAACCACGCTTTTAAAGTGGTCCACGGGGATCATTCGGGGGTTCTACTCTGTTCTAAAAGAGGTCTCTGTCAACAAAAAAAGGTGAGAATGCATAAGATGCAAATATGGATCCACAAGCCTGGATCATACTTAAGAAAATTATTAATAAAACCCAGACACTCTGTAAGTGCGGTAGAGCACAAAACACAATGTTTATTTTTTTACGTACTTAAAACTTTCTTATACAATAAAAGTAGAAGATTTTACATGACAGAAATGACTTCTACTAAAACTAGAAAAATAAACTTTCTCTCTCTCTCTTTGTGGATTTTTTTTCAGGTTTTTGATGATCTTCTATTGCTCTTCTTCTTTTCTTTTGTATTCAATATTCATTGGGACCATCATATACAATTTCATGCACGACAAAATGAATACCTGCAACAACGGCTGAGGGGCAATTCCATGATAAGGTCAACCAGATGATCAAATTTTCAAATTTAAAATTTCTAAACAAATGAAGTGTCATTTTAAAGGTAAAGAGTTGTATATTTTGAAATACCTGTCTAAAATTTGATCTCTTTAGTTATAAATAAGTTACAGTAGGTTAAACTAAGGTACATCTTGAGTATTTTCAAACCATATTTGGTGACTCTCGAAGAAATTCTGTTTTTTCTAAAAAATAGATACTAATATTATAAATTGAGATGAATAACTATTTAAAGTTACAATGTGTTGCTGGTGATGTTGCAAAAATGTGTCAAAATTTTGATTTGTAAAAGAATTCCTCTGGGGAATTCTTTAAGTGCTTTACGTCCGTCACCAAAATGCGCAGTTAATTATGCAGAGCCAATAATTTTAAAGCTACACACATGTATTTTTGGGTACAAAGTAAGAATTTCATTTTCTTTGGTGTAACCAATTTTCATTTTATAACAAGTGAATATTTTTTACTAAAATCTAGGTGTCGGACGTAAAAAAGTTTTACGTCCGACACTGTTACAATCCTTTAAACAACATATGTTTTCAACTGTGTTTCTCCTTCTTTTTGCCTTTAATTTCAAAGTTAGAGTGAAACATGCATAAAAAACAACTTATTGAATTTATTGTATATATATTTAGGGTTGATAGGGGTAAGTAGGACTCCTTTTGAGAAAAGGTGTGTTGAATGAACGTAATACAATTGATTAAGATCAATTTTGGCAAATTTGCCAAAACTATAAGTTGAAAAAGAAATAGGAAACACTAAATGACTGCTTTTATGTAAAGTTGGTTAAGGAAGAACCATTATCAACATTCAATCCATATAAATCTTGATGGGGTTTTTTTTCAGGTAAGTTTCACAAATAACTAATCACCAGCTTTTGTAGCTGAACTATCAATTTCTACTAAGTCATCATAGTTGTCTTGTATTTCACTAATACAAATATTTCATTGGAGTTGCTTTTGATTTTCAAATCCTCACTGTTATGGGGGGAACCACTTACCCCATAGTGTGGGGACCGTAGACATGGGAACCGGTTCGCTCCCGCTCACTTAACTAGATGGATCATCCTGTGGTAGAAAAGTGATTCCTTTTCAACCAACGATCGTCCGCCATTGTCTGGGCAAGAATTTCCCACTGCACATCACTAAGCTTGCTATCGGTTCGTTTTCTGCAATTTTTGCGGGGATTTTTGTGTTTTTCAGTACCACTTTCAATGGAACATCTTATCTTTTGAAAAAAAAATGTCTCAAAATAATTTTCTCTTGGAAATTCACTATTGGAGGTAATTCTAGAACAGAAAATAGATTTAGCATCTTCCTAATTTGTAACTCATTTGTAATTCGGCATTATGTGAAACATTAAAGTATGTACCTTTCTCGTCGACGAAAAACTAATTTATGGTTTTATGGATTCCGGGTAAGTCAGTTTGAATCGCTAGAGGCCATTCATTAATTACATAAAGATGATTTTGACACCTTCTGCCCCCCCCCCCTTCCCCCCATGTAAGGGTAAAGAAGATTTTTCAACCCCCTTCCGTTATCTCACGTAAGATTCCATTTCAATTTTCAAAATAATAAAATAACAAATCTTACCATCGCTGGAATCGTTATTATTATTTTTTTTAAACCTTTTGGTGTAAAAAAATATTTACTAAAAGGATTCTAGACTGAATGTTTTTTCGACAAATATTTTTTGTATATAATGCGATACTAATTAAAAATAAGACATGTCATACACAGTGCGATTCTTTCATCACGTTTTACACTATTCATTCTATAAAAAACAAGTAAAAACAGCTCATCCTTATACTTTTTACCTTCCCGAAGCAAATAAAATATGATCCCTGCCAAACCACTTGACCGCGCAATTTCTAATATAGAACATCGACTAGAAAAATATTACGTAACGGTCTGACCTCTCCCCCCCCCCCAAGTAAGGGTATGCAGAGTTTTTTCAACCCCCTCCCACTTGAGACCCTTACGTAATTAATAAATGTCCCCACGAGGATTTTTTAGGCTGCATCTCGCATCTTATATGAATTCTCGAATCTTTTTAAATGAAGGGCTTTTAAATTAACATGGACATATTTGTGAAATTTACCGTATGAAATTTTCAATTCGTAGGCAAGTTCCTACTCTTGGTTGGTAATAAATTATAAAATGTAAAATTGATATTTCATGGGTTTTGAAATCATGATAGCAATGATTTATTACTAGCAATCAATAGAATCAGTGGCGGATTTACTGCGTGGGGGGGGGGAGGGGGCGACCACTCCCTCCGTGACCGTCATTTTCTAAAACCAATAATATAGAATTGAAGGAATTACTAGCAATCGCTACTAATTTCAATTAAGTACGTTCCACAAATTTGCTTTAAATTAAGTTTGGACAGTTAGTGTAGTCGAGAATGGATAGAGTTACCTACTTTTTAATTTAAACCTAAGCTTGCCCCTCACCTTTTTTTTTTTTGAACTTTAACATTTTTTATGTTTTTTTAAGTGTCTTCCAAGCTTTTTCTTCCATGGACTACACTATAATGGTATGATAATACATTGCTATGACTTAGAACATTGGGGGGAGATAGCCCCCAAAGGGTACATTTGACACTTCAAGGGAGCGATAAGTTAGTGAGGGGCGATAGGGGGCGATTAGTATGTAAAGGACAAAGGGGGGCCGCAATAGACTCCCTGCCCCCTAAATGACGGATTTGGGGAGAGGGATGGCTTTTACGGTTTTCAACCGTTCCCCCCTTGAACAGACTGTAAATCCGCCCCTGATCAGAGCAGTTAGATTTACAAAATATTTTTAATGAACAAAAACGACCTAAGGTGCATTAGGATTGTAAATCCCACAGTCACTTGCTGATCAGAATCAATAACAAATGTTATACAATAAACTATCATAAATCTCAAATATGAACAACTTTCAACGAAATTGTTGGTGGAACACAAACATTTGCTATTAATTCCCTATTACAGCGCTCCCAAACATTTTTGTACCTAAGAGCACGTATTAGAATATCGGTCGCACCGTGGGCACCATTAATTTTTGACATACCAAATATGATATTTTTTTAACCAAAGATATGTACATACAATGTGTGAAATAAAAAGTAATTTTTAGGTAATCTCAAAAAAAAAAAAAAAAATCTTACATACAAAATAAGTAAATGCTAAATAATGAAAGCAAACTGTACAAAGTCCGAAACATAAAATGTATAAAGTTCAAAATCAACATGACTGAACTACATTTTTTTGGTCATTGTTTCGTAATAAGCCGAGGAGGATAAATTTACATGGTAGTAAGCTGTCATCATGGTGCTCACCTCTACTGCCATGAAAAGGTATAGCTAGGCCAGGATCTACAAACTCTGCCCCCCCCCCCGCAAAACATTGCCAGGGCCCCAACGCTAATTTTTGATTGATCTATAAGTCTTATGTTCTCAAAAATGCAAATCAAATAGAACGAGTGACGCGCCTGGCTGTCTGTGTGTTATACATAATTAGATAATAAGTTTTTTCCAAGAGTTTCAACGCTTAAAGGTATGTTTTGTTTAAGTTTCATCCGCCGGGGGGTAAAAAAAAAAAAAAAAAAAAAAAAAAAAAAAAAAAAAACGAACCGAATGCAGTTCTAACACCGATTTCTTTGCCCACCAAATGGCGGCAGAGACTAGTTCAAAAGGAATCATTTTCCCCGTCGCGGTTCGGTAGGATGATCTATCTAGTTAAGTGAGCGCCAGCGAACCGGTTCCCATGTCTATGGTGGGGACCTCTTATAGCGAAATTTTACGTGGTAAATGAGGGGCCCCCTCCTCTAAAACAGTTTTTAATAATATTTTACTCAATTATTCAATTCTGATTGCTGTATGCACTTTAAGTTAAACTGTACTTGAATGTTTAATGATCATAAAAAATAAATGCTAACCGGGGAACACTTCTTTGAAAAATGCTGCTTAAGCTCGCCAAAAATATTTTTCCGATTTTTTGACTAAGTTCTCTGACCTAGAAAAAGTTCCACGTAACCCAAATATATGCAAAACTAATCACTGTGATGAGCCATGACATGATCAATGTAAAAAAGTATAAAAACCATATGGATATTTCAGGTTTTGGGGGTGACCCACTTACCCCAGTGTCCCACTTCCCCCAATCAACCCTACTTTTGAATTTACTTGGTAAATTTTGTTTCAGTATATGTAATCTATAAGTTACATATTTATAACTGCAATCATTGTTATGTATTTACATTTAAGAGCAATAGTTTACGTCCAATATGAACAATTTACGTCCGACACCAAGCTAAAAACATTTTTTAAATCATTTTATTCTTTATAATATCATTTGAAAACTGTGAAATATGT
Source organism: Uloborus diversus (assembly GCF_026930045.1). Lineage (NCBI taxonomy): Eukaryota > Metazoa > Arthropoda > Arachnida > Araneae > Uloboridae > Uloborus > Uloborus diversus. The sequence goes on along the minus strand of NC_072734.1, from coordinate 49,055,357 downwards.
TTCAATCATAAGTATACTTTAGAATTATGCTGTTTTTAAAATTAAAATGTAAGCCAATTCACAGACTTTTAATAATTTTTAAATGAACCATCAATTTTACTGTTTGTGTGTTGACGTCCGACACCAACTCTTTGAATTTTTTTAATTAATACTTTACGGATCTATTTTGAAAAACTAACATGATTTTTTATTCAGTGGGATGTAGTAAGTATTTTGTAAATAAATTTGATCATTTTGAAACAGTTTATATTTGATAAATAGAATTAAAACTGAGAAATTTTTCTTCATTTTTTACGTCCGACACCTTGGAATTGCCCTGAGGAGATTTGTGGAGGTTCTCGGAAAAACGTATTTGGAACATAGTTCAAGGTAATCACAGTTTCTGTTTGAAATCTAAATATTAATATTAATAAACTTTCGTTATCTCCGAGTGAACATTCTATTCTTTCGTTCAATTGCTGTTGAATATATGAAATTAAGTGCATTTGTATTCTTGCTTATATCGGACGATCTAAACGTGCTTCGTTGTTTCGCTTGAAAGAGAATAAAATAATGCGGAAAAACAACAGTAGATTGACAGATAGCATTTGCTTAATAATGTTGGAATTTAAACCACTTTTTGATTTTAGCTCATATAAAACTATCCAAAACGACACAAAAGTGTCAGATCTTGATTTTGAGAATCCCTCCACACAGGGCCGTATACAATCTCCCTCCCCCCTACGTAAAGGTCGGTTTGACATTTAAATGTTCATTTATATTCAAAAATTTCCAAAAAATATTGTGTCAAAACTCGAATGTCTTTCAAATGTATATCAATTGCACAAAATGCTTTCATAATAGATAACCCGACGACTTGAACATTAGCACAAATAGCGCAAAGCTCCGCATGAAAGATTTTAACCACCTCCCCCCCCCCCGCCCGAAATTACTTTCTGGTTACGACCCAGCCTCCATATTCTGAGAAAAAGTTCTAGTTTAACAATCGTTACACAATATCGTATTTTCTGCGATTCGTCTTTCATTTTAAAATTTGTTTTGTTCATTGCTTTTCTTTCACTTTAAAAAAAAAATCTTTTTTTTAAACTTATTTTTCATTTTTTTTATCTTTTGAAATTGTATGACATCACCTTTCTGCATTGCAAAAAGAAGGTTCCTTGAAGCTTTAAAACACGTGTCTGCAAAGTTTTTTCAAATTTGTGCTTTTTACGTTTTTTTTGGGGGGGGGGGCGGATTACTTTGTAGCACAAAAACATTTTTCCCCCTATAATATGCACATGAAATCAGAGGGGAAAAAAGCGAATAGGAAAAATTCATTAAAAAAAATTTTGAAAAAAAAGCATCTGAAGAGTGAATCAGAAGAAGTGAATTTTTATTTTAAATGCGAGTTGTAAACATTAGACGAAATTTTTTTAATATTTATCTATCATTTTGGCTTTTGTAAATAGATTGGTGGACATAAGTAAACGAAAGAAGTTGACTCATTTGAATCCTACGCACGATGCTAGCATAAAAATATTTCTTCAGACTAAATCGAAAGCAAACCTTTTCCCAAGCCGTAATAATACAACTTTTATCGACCCAACTCAAGGTCACACAATTTAAATTAGTCACGGAAAATTCAAACCTCCTCTAATTTATTATGCTTTTACATTGGCGAAAACATTTCATTTTTACTTCCAAATTATTTTCTAATCACGATTCTTTTAATATATTGCAAAAGGGGGGTAATAAGGAAACAATGATGATTAATTCAAGCTAGGACATTAACAAGCATATTCGTTTTTTAAAGGCCAGTTTAATTGAAAAAAGTTATGAGTCACCGCGGCATGTAATTTTTCATACTCCGATTACCTTTTTCCTAGCTAATTAAAATTCCTAAAATGCACCAAAACATGGTAGAGTATTTTTGTTGTTTAAGTCTTGACGTCTTGTTAAATTTCTTAAGTACTCTTTTTACGCACTTTACTTTTCTAAATCGTGCAAGGAAGAAAACATGAAACTAAGCTTAAAAAAAGCTAAAACTGCTTTTGAATGCTATTCAAAAGAACTAAAATGAGCAGGTTGCATTGTGCCATAAAACAAATGCCATATGCATAGCATTTACATGGGAATAAAGGCATACATTTCACACTTTATATGGTGAATTTAAACATTCTCCGGAAAAGTGATAGCAAATAATAAGGAAAATATTTATTTTATTTATTTATTTATTTATTAAAAGCATTGTACACTACAGAAATAATCCAATTTCAGTGGCAACAATATAGAAAAAGCAACAAAAGCAAACTATACATTTAAAATATTAAAATATAAAGATTTAAAATTGTAAAATGACAAGTTACAAATATCTAAATCATGACAATGAATGTTAAAAAGTTTGTAAAATTTAAAAAGACAAAAATTATCAACATGGTTCCGTCTGGTAAAAATATTTTTAATAGAAGAATGACTCCTAAGAGTCCTACTTGGGACAGCAAGTTGTATCGAATTGACGATATCTGAGCAGTCAATTAAGTACGTAAAACCTTTCAGAAAAAAAGAAGACACAAAAGCTCACGGCGTGATTTAAGAGTGCGAACATTATAAATATTACATAAATGAGAGTAAGAAAAAGTTAAAAAAATTTATCTTACTGTCTACAATATAGCAACAAAACTACTACAAAAATTATTTTTTTAAAAGTTATTTGTGTATGAATTAAACTATTCCTCTCGTTTTGAGTAAACTCTGAACGACAAATGTTAAATTTGATTTAAAAACCTATTTTTTTATATTTTTATTTATTTATTTATTTTATTTATTATTTCTTTATTTTATTTATTTTTTTGAGCAATCACGATTGCTTATTGTTCTCACTTGACTGTTTTGATGTTTTTTGATTTTATTTTCCCACCGCCACCCTCTGCAGCATCACCGTCGACCGGGTCCTCACGATGCTGCTCCTATAGCGAAAGCCGTCTCAAGGTTGCATCCATGTCCTATATACACGCGCATACATACACAACTACACACACTGCACGCACACACACACACACGCACGCGCACACACACACAACCACATACACACACATACACACAACTACCCACACATTCACGCCTGCACACAGACACGAACACATATGCCTACACACACATACACATATTCCCCCCCCCACACCCAAATACTCATACACACAACTACCCACACACTCATATCTGCACGCAGACACAAACACACATGCTTGCCTACACACATACACATACCCCCCCCCCCCCACACACAAATACTCATACACACAACTACCCACACACGCCTGCATACACACTCGTGATTGCGAAAAACATAATTTGAATTCAAGATGTAAAAATTCAAATTATTTTTTTATTATTATTATTATTTTTTTTTTTTTTATAAAACTTGCGTTGAACAGTATTTTTGATTTTTGGCAGTAAATTTGAGTCTTCCAAAAAAGGTCGAAATTTTTCACTTTTTTTTTCATGGGGCAAAGTGAAAAATAAAATATTTTTCTTATGAAATATTTTCTATTCGATTATAAAATATATTTTTGATGAAAAAAATCACCAAACAAAAAGTTGAATGAATAAATGGAAAGACAATGAAACAATAAACAAATAATTAAATGAATAAATCAATAAATATGCGGAGAAAAATAAAAGGAACGAGTAAAAGAATCATTACTAACAAGGGCGCCCATATGCAAAATTGTAAGGGGAAGGGGGCTCAGATATTTTCTCCATGGAAACTTATTTTAGTGCAGATTAGAGTTATTAAAATTTGATGTTTTTAATAACTTGTTCATTAACGGCTGGAGAAGAAATGTTTTCACATTTTTGCAAAGAAAAAAGTACTAAAAGCAAGGTAGTTCTAATTTCAAAGGGGGCACTTGTGCCCCCTCCCTTGCCCCCCCCCCCATATGGGCGCCCTTGATTACTAATAATAAAGCCGAAAGTCTGGATCTCTGTCTGGATGTCTTTTGCGCTAAGCGCCTAGACCGTTCGGCCGATTTTAATGAAATTTGGCACGAAAATAATTCGTAGGATAGGGGTGAGCACCTCGAAGCGATTTTTCAAAAATTCGTGTTTGTTCTTTTTCTATTCCAATTTTGAGACATTTTATCGAGCAAATTATGATAACCTTTTTCGAGTAAGTTATCATAACGTGTGCGAGCAAATTATGATAACCTTTTTCGAGTAAATTATCATAACGTGTGCGAGCAAATTATGATAACCTTTTTCGAGTAAATTATCATAACGTGTGCGAGCAAATTATTATAACATGGGCGATGAACATAGCAAATTGGTGAGAAATTAACTCATCATCCATATTTGTAAATATATAAGTAAACCAAATGACCTTTTAATTTTATACTACGCGCAAAGCCGTACGGGTACCGCTTGTGAATATATAAGAAAATAAGTGAACGAATGAATAAATATATAAGGGAATTACTAAATAAAGGAATGTAAATGAATGAATTAATAAATGAAAACGTAAGTGATTTATATTAAACTAGCAAAAATACCCGACGTTGCCTGGGTCAGTAATAATTGTGAGAAACAATCGCAACTTTCATTCGTTTTCTGTGTTAACTGAAAGAAGTCAAAAGACACCACTTTGACGTGATTAAAAATTAAGCTTCTTCCTTACCCATAAAAGTAAAATAGCAATAAGTATAAAGAACGAAATAGTATTCAGTTAGAAATGAAAGCAAGACATTTAAGCATATAAAAGTTTGAAGAATTTCCAAAATATGAACTAACTAAAACAAAGATCACCAAAAAAAAACCGTGCGCTTTATTTAATTAAATAGTACACATACACACACACACACACACACACAAAAAAAAAAAAAAAGAAGAAGAAGAAGCTCTCTACTACGTTTCCCTAAGTGTTCAAAAAGTAGAGTTTCCAAATGTTTAAATGACTTTGAACTCATGTTTGCTCCGGAGAAGCCTTGATTCAAAACTTTCAATATGATTACTATTAATATTGCTGTTGTAAGGCAACGAATTTTCGTAACAATGGGTTTTATATTAAATCATTTAATGGGGAAATTACATGAAATATACTGTTTTCCATCATAACGTTTTTAAACGAAGGTTTTTAGAAATAAATCATATCCTATGTTGCTTCCTGATAATGTACAGCTATCTGTGATGAAAAAATTGTTAAAATCTGTCCAGCAGTTTTGAAGTTTACCTCGGACATACACAAGAACTAGCCATTTATGTATATGGATGATTGAGTGAGTAAATAAAACAAATTATTTCATTCTGCCTCGTATGTACTTGACTAATTTCACAATTAATTTGAAATACAAATAAGTTTAATATTAACTAAATTAATACTGCATTGAATATTAGGAGGTCTCAACTAATATTTAAAATGTTAATTGCAAGAACTTTATCATTTTATAGGAACAAAAATTAATTTTGACTTACAACGAAATATTACTAAATGAGTATCATTTTTTAAAAATTGCCTGTATTGCCAAATGCTTTAATCTTCGGCGATATTTTTTTAATGACTGGAATAGACTATATATGGTGTTGAAATAATACCAGATAGGTGGAGCAAAGAGCAGAGTAAATATTTCACCATTTCACTTTGCCCCATGTTCCCCTACTATCAAGCAGATACGAATTAAAAGAGTAGTAAATATCAGTGTATATTAAACCGCATTTGATTACTTCAAAAACTTTTCCGAAAATTCCATGTTTACTTCCATGGAAAGGAGAAAGATCAATCGTCATATTCGAGACAACTATTAATATTTTATTTACTGTTTTTTTGACATTCATAGGAACAATTCGTGCATATACAGTGCTGGCCAAATTATTAGACTAAAGAGTTTTTTTTTTTTTTGTTTTTTGTGCTATTTGTACTAAAATACTATTTATTTCACTGTTAAAGTACAGTACATACTGTACACTGATTATTACGTTATTTTAGCATAATTTAATGTTTGCAAGTGGCAGCACTGTCTGCTTTGTTTATGTTCTTTGTTTATCTACCTATCAGGAACATAACCTCAGTCAGCTTAAACAGTTCACAAGTTCCTTTTATTAGTGTGCATTAATATTTTTACTGATGGTAGCAAAATAAATAACAGCACAGGTTGTGCTTTTGTGATCTACCATTGTAATACCGAAATTAAAAACAAGCAATTTATATTACATTCTAATTGTTCTAATAATCAAGCTGAGACTTTTGCTATCCTACAGGCTTTAAATTGGATTTCTTCTTCTGATAATTCTTTATAAGAACTTTAATATTTATACTGACAGTCAAATTCTAATATTTAACCTTCATAATAAAAAATGCCATTCGGAGATAATTGAAAAAATTCGTCATGTTCTTTTAAGTTTACATGAGAAAAATTTTACTATAGACATTCAGTGGATCAGGGGTCACGCAGGAAATCGTGGGAATGAAAAGCAGACGAGCTTGCCAAGTTAGCGGCTCAATCAGAACTTCCAATTAGTTATAAAAAGGCTCCAAAGAGTTTCGTTTCAAGACAGATACACGAAAAAATTGTCGACTTGTGGCAAAAAGACTGGCTTTTTACTCAAAATGGGAAAATAACTAAAAGATTTTTTCCATCTGTTTATGAGAGATTAAACCAAAATCTAAATCCCTCATTTATACTCACCCAAATTTTATCTGGACACTGTAAAACAAGAGAATATTTATTTAGATTCAATCACGCGACCTCCCCTCTGTGCTCTTGCGACCTGAATGAACTTCAGACTGTTGATCATGTTTTATTCTTTTGTCCTCAGTATATGACTTTCTTCGATATGAACTTTATAAACAAGTTATAACAAGTGGACTAACGTGGCCTCCAAAACTGAAAAATTTGCTTACACCTGAGTACTAGGGTGGAACGAAAAAAACGAAGTTTTTATTTTCGAATCGTAATAGTGTGGAAAAGTTGCGATTGGTTAAGACTTACAAAACAAAACAAAGATTTTTAAAGTCGGATAATATCTTCCGATCCCGCAACGAGCCTGAATATTTGAAAAAATGGAAAATTTCGTGTTTTCTTAGTGATTTTTCAAAAATTTTGTTTTATGTTTCTTTTTAAGGCTCTAATATGGAAAAGTTACGATTGGTGAAACCTCCAGAAATATAAAAAAAATTTGAAATCGAATAATACCTTCAGATCCAGAACCAAGCCTAAAAAATCGAAAAAGTTGAGAATTTCAGGATTTTTCCGAATTTTTAAAATTTTTGGATCAATGTACTTTTTCAGGCTACAGAACGGAGAAGTTACGTTTAGTGAAGACTTCAAAGTGAAAAAAAAATCTTTTTGAAATAAAACAATATCTTCCGATCGCGCAACGAACCTACACGTTTGAAAAAATGTAAACTTTAAGCCCTTTTTTCAGCCTTTTTTTTCTTTTACTTTAACGATCCTCATAAGTTCGGTATAAAATACTAAAAGAAGAACGTTTGTTTATAAAACAAATGTGATATTTTAGTACTAGAGCCTGCCTGTAAATTGTTCACATGGCCCTTTAATCCCGCGATACTCATATTTGTTTATGCCGCTTAGTACAGTGTATGCATCTAATACGACCCATTAGCGAAATAAAGAACCACAAAAATTTCACAGACAGTGCCATTCATGTTTACAGAACAATTCAAACCTGTCAATATTTACCTGAGAATCTAAAACAAGTTGTTTACTAGGGTGGAACGAAAAAAACGAAGTTTTTGTTTTCGAATTGTAATAGTGCAGAAAAGTTGCGATTGGTGAAGACTTACAAAACAAAACAAAAATTTTTAAAATTGGATAATATCTTCCGATCCAACAACAAGCCTAAAAATTTGAAAAAAAAATGGAAAATTTCATGTGTTCTTAGAGATTTTTTAACAATTTTGCTCCAACGTTTCTTTTTAATACTCTAAGACGGAAAAGTTACGATGGTGAAGCCTTCAGAAATTTAAAAAAACATATTGAAATCAAATAATACCTTCTGATCCAGGAACAAGAATGAAAAGTAAAAAAATTGAGAATTTTATCTTTTCTTAGTGATTAAAAATAAAATTGTTCTTGTTGTTTTTTTCCCCGGTGTTATAGGGAAAAGCCTTTAAAAAAAAAAACCCTATATTACACATAAACATTAATTTATTTCTTGACTTTTAAGGTATCTTCGAAACATGCAAAACAACCATTCTTTACAACAATGAAACATTTTAAAATAATAGAAAGTTATAAAATATTTACCAAATTTACAATCCAGTATACAATTCTTATTGTTTTAAGTGTTAGTTGTTGAAGTTAATTTATAATCAGATTTTTTGGAAAATTCGGGCATAATTGATCTGGATTTCAATGTTGCTCTTATGTAGCCATCTTTTGATTTAAATCCACACACTTTGAGTGAAGCCTACATCATTAGCTTCACACATCTTTCGACAGCTTGCGTATGGCAAAGGAATAGCTTTATATCCCAGTCGGGTATAGTGCCTGTTACAATAAAATTTTCAATGTCTTTGTTAGGAACATTACGAAGAAAAGGTGGAGAAGATAGCTTTGTCGTGTTCCAATTAATAATCTCTGTGTAACCTTCTGCTTCGAAATTTAGAGATGGAATGACAAAGTTTCTAATGCTTTTGCCTTTGGAAACAGATTCTCTGGCTTTTAAGACGTTTTTAAATGCTAGTTCTCTTATGTGCCCCCTTTCATTAAACACCATTGCCATTAATAAGTTTTCGGGATGCGCAAAGAAAGAGTTTCTTACAAAGACAGGGTAATCAACTTGTTTTAGATTGTCAGGTAAGTATCGACAGATTTGAATTGTTCAGTAACCATGAATGGCATCGTCTGTGAAAGTTTTGCGGTTCTTTATACCGCTAATGGGGCGTATTAGATGCATACACTGTACTAAGCGGCATAAACAAATATAAGTATCGCGGGATTAAAGGGCCATGTGCACAATTTACAGGCAGGCTCTAGTACTGAAATATCACATTTGTTTTATAAACAAACGTTCTTCCATTAGTATTTCATACCGAACTTATGAGGATCGTTAAACTAAAAGAAAAAAAAAAGCTGAAAAAAGGGCTTAAAGTTTCCATTTTTTCAAACATGTAGGTTCATTGCGCGATCGGAAGATATTGTTTTATTTCAAAAAGATTTTTTTTTTTTTTTTCACTTTGAAGTCTTCACTAAACGTAACTTCTCCGTTCTGTAGCCTGAAAGTACATTGATCCAAAAATGTTAAAAATTCGGAAAAATCCTGAAATTCTCAACTTTTTCGGTTTTTTAGGCTTGGTTCTAGATCAGAAGGTATTATTCGATTTCAAATTTTTTTTAAATTTCTGAAGGTTTCACCAATCGTAACTTTTCCATCTTAGAGCTTTAAAAAGAAACATAAAACAAAATTTTTGAAAAATCACTAAAAAAAACGAAATTTTCCATTTTTTCAAATATTCAGGCTCGTTGCGGGATCGGAAAATATTATCCGATTTTAAAAATATTTGTTTTGTTTTGTAAGTCTTCACCAATCGCAACTTTTCCGCACTATTACGATTCGAAAATAAAAACTTTGTTTTTTTCGTTCCACCCTACTGAGTACATTGTGCAGTTCTTTGAATTTATTCACAGTATTCCTTTTCTTTGTCTTTGAATTTGCAATCTGTTTTTCATCTTTGTCTGTCGCTGTAAGGACACCTGATTTACGTTTTGTTCTCTATACAACTTTAGCTGAATGTAATTAATTTGGATGCATGTGGTATGACTTGCGTCATGGAGCATGCTGTAAATAAATTTTTTTATATAAAAAATAAGTAAATAAATAAAACTACACACAAACATACATAACCCCCACACACAAACACTCACGCCTACATATACACACTCGTGATTGCGAAAAACATAATTTGAATTCAAGATGTCAAAATTCAAATTAATTTTTTTTTTTTTTTTGAGTTCAATAATTTACATTTTTGACTGTGTACAACAAACGTACAAAATTAAGCAAATAACATAACAACGAATGAAAAATTGTTAAACACTTCAGATTCAGGTGCGAATATAAAGATTTACAGTACCTGGGCGCAGTCATATGGTATACATATACTGTCTGACCACGGATTGCATGGAAAGACAAACATCGGTTTTACAGCCGGAAATGGACAAATCTATTATTTTTTATTGATGTCAGCTTTTGCAGAAGCAGAATCTCATTCAAATGAGCGGAATACGCGCATCAAATTTTTACTTTCCCCCCTGATTCATATAGATTCGTCTCATATGGACGTTTGAGAATTCCACACAATCCGTGGTTGGACAGTTTCAACCCCGGATAACATTTAATTTTTATATTCATGACCAAAAAAAAGGGAGAATAGAAGTTATAACGGCATAATTATACAGGGTGTCCGAAAAATCCTTGACACATTTAAAAGATTCATAGAAAACCAACAAATTGTCGTATAAGTTTGTGGTTTGCACCGTAATACTTCACAGGTTCAAGAGTTTTAATGACATCGAAAAAAAAAATGAAAGAGGGAAAAAAAGAAGAAGAAAAAAGACATTTCGCAGCCAGGGTGTCAGTATATGCTACGCTCGCAATTTTTCGTTTAGTAATTTTCTTTCCTTTTTGCGTTTTACCATGTCAACAAAAACGATTTATCTAAACGAAAAATTACAAGCATAGCATATACTGACACCCTGACTGCGAAATACTTTTTTCTTCTTTTTTCCCCCTTTTTTCCCGATGTCATAAAAATTCTTGAACCTGTGAAGTATTATGGTGCAAACTGCAAATTCATACGACAATTTGTTGGTTTTCTATTAATTTTTTAAATGTGTCAAGGAATTTTCGGACACCCTGTGCATCAAATGAAATGGCGAAAGCAGAAGTGAACATCTGGGAAAATTCCATTGTGACAGAGCAGTTGAAATCATAAGCAGTGAGTTACCGTCATCAAGCCAGGGATAAGGCAGAAACTACATGCGAATAGTCAAGCAAGTTATAACAAAGAGGGACTGCAAATTCGTCCATGTTATGGACTCAATAGTCTGGAATAGTTGGTAATCGAGCTGAAGATAGATGTCAACTCAATGAAACTGAGATTAGCAACAAACTGGCAGCTAAAATTAATTCAGCCGACCAGCAATGCTGCGGTTCAACTCGTAAATTGAAGTCAAAAGCGTAGGTAATAAGCAGTAAGTTACATTGCCATTAAGGCAGAGCTAAGGCAGAACTGGTGTACTAATTTAATTTTATTTACCAGTTTTTGGTAATCTCAATTTCAATCAGAAAGCATTTACCACCAGCTCGGTTATTGACTATTCCAGACAGATGAGTTTATGACAAGGACGAAACTACAGCCTCTGGATGTCATAAACGGGATATCTGTGTATTGCATGCGGTTGAAATCTGACCCTGCTCACTAAGTGCTGTGTACAGAAGATGACGCAGAAAAGTTAATACGATTTAACACTATTGACTTTTGATCAACGGTGCAGTTAACCCCAGTGTGATATGCATGTTTTTCAAACTATCCACCTTTCATAGTGCCCAGAATGCATTTCCTACTACAGTGGTCGCCGCTCATATGAATCAGGTTTGTTCTAAACAGTTTTGATTCCATACAGCGGTTGATTCAATAAAGCGGCTAATTCAATAAAGCTGGAATTTGTTCTGTTTTTTAGCAATTTGATTCATTAAAGTGGCTGATTCGATTAACCACTGATTCAATTGATCGGCGTCCACTGGATTATACCGCCATGAACAAGTGAAGGGCAGTAACTGCATATTTTTCAGTTTTCATTTCTTTTGCAGTTTTGGTCATCTACTGTACGTTAACTTTCTCTAACAAGCTTCAGGGACGGATGCGGACTACCGTTTCGAGGGAAGGGGGTGAGGGTCAGGCTGAACACTAGGGTTTTGGACGCGAAAAATTTCTGAAATTGTTTGGATGTCAATAAAAAGTTTCAAATCAATCTCACCAAGTACAAATGAACTCGTCCATTGTCAGACGCCTTGTTATCAGAGCCTTGGAAAAAAAAGGTGCTAAAAATACTTACGTACTTATAAAAAAATACATGTTCCTTGACTTAGATGTTTTCTGCAGAGTAAATAGTTACGTACAGTGTATACTCGTTGTTAACATGTCCTGGTTAGTATTCACTTGAAACCAATTTCAAAAACCAAATTTCAATTGCTTCAATAATAAAAATATTTAATTCTGTTTCAGACACAAGTTAAATACACATGCGTTGAAAATAACGTGTATTTATAGAATATTTATTCACAGAAACAAAATTTATTTTTTGCGTTTTTTCATTCTACTGCAAACACTAATCAAACTTTCAAAAAAATAATAACAAAAAATAAATTGCACAATGATGTGTTGAAAATGCGACAGTGTTTTAAGTGCGGAGTCTGTCGTGAGAGATTGAGAAATAAAGCTTTCAAGACCTGAAAATATTTCCAAAAATAAATCTCCCAATTAATTTGATTCGCAATTTATTCTATAACGCAATCTGTTTCTGTGGTAAGACGTTAAGCTTTTACTCCATTATTTCAATAATACACTTTTGTACACTTGCAGTCAGCCCGTAGTAGAATGCAACTCTCGCCGTATTTTCCACTGAATTTTTTTTATTTATTTTGCAACATTCTAAATGAAAAAGAAAACTCACAATGAACGCATCAATAAAGATTTATTTTTTTATTTCTTTGTTTCTCTATTCTTTTGAAACAGTGACATTGCAAAATAAACTTCGACTCTTTTTTAAATTAATAACTCCCGGATTTTTAATTATAATTTAGCTAACGCGAAAGAAAAAGACTTGTACTTACAATGAGACTTAAAATATAAAACATCTCACATGATTTGAAAATACTCGGAACGGAATGTTCGATGAAACATTTTTGTATTGTGGCAAAGTTTGAGCAAAATACCTCACAGAACTGAAGTGCTTAGTAGCGGTTTCTAACCTTTTTTTTCTGTAGCGAACCTTTTCTAATATCTTAAAGAAATCGGTGAACCCTCGACCCCTTCATGCAATATACCAGGCATTCAGTTGCATTAAAAAAAAAATACATAACAATACATTTTTGATAACATTTTTTGCTTTGAGTTGCTCAAAAGCTCACAATAAGTAACAAAAATAGTTTTCTCTTTCTTTTCTTTCTTTCTTTCTTTCTTTCTTTTTTGAAAAATAATTTTGTAAAATGTTATATAGTAGTGCCTAATTTAAGGGACAGCTCCAAATAAGGGACCCTCTATTTAAGGGACAATTTTTCTGGTCCCAGTTCCTTTGAATTGGGACCTCCATGCTTTTGGCTCTGAATAAGTGACACTCTATTAAGGGACAGTTACAGCGAAAACTTAAAAAAAAATTAACTTGAACTCTGAAATTTTGAATTCAAGTTATATCTTTCGCAATCACGAGTTGCTACAGGGCCCTACTCATTGGAGGCTATTGTTTCAAGAAACAGCTCCTGTCCCCCTAAGTCTACCCCTCCTCCTGGGTGGTTGCGTGTGTATAGTTGTGCGTGTGTGTGCAGGCGTGCATGTGTAGGCTTGTGAGGCTTGTGTGTGTGCGTAGACCTGTGTGTATGCACGTTGGCGTATGTGTATGTGTGTAAAGGCTTGTGTGTATGAGCGTGTGTGTGTATGTGTGTGTGTGTATGAGCATGCGTGTGTGTAGGACATGAACGCCATCGACCAGGAGAAACGGATTCCAGGAAGCAGTGCTTGGAGCCGCGCCTGCCGAGGCCGGTGGGCGGTGGTGCTGGTGTCCCTGGTCCAAGCTGAAAAAGGAACCAAACGCCAAGGACGGTGAAATGAAAGCAATAAGCAATCGTGATTACTCAAATAATAATAATAATAATAATAATAATAATAATAATAATAATAATAATAATGTGTTAATGCATACAAAGTATTGAATTTACTGGAATTTAAGAATCTAAAAGACAACTGGTGAAAGTTTGACATTAACATGTACATGATGCATTATGAAATTCTTGCTACAATTTACTTGCATGTTTTTTTTCCTCTCAGCAATTTATTCATGTAGGCTAACGGCCGATTGATAGTCAACGGCCCATGAATAGCTGTGTATAGAAAATTTGAAATGTAAACACTGATTGAAATTTATATTGTATTGAATTTCAAATTGCATGAAATCTAACGAGTTTATGTAAGGAATTAAATCAAAATAATCCATGTGTGTTACAAAACTACGCCATTCCGAAATTGTTATGTTGATCATGAAATTATACTGATTTAATACATTGTATGCATCAATTCATGTACCTTCGAAGAAGAGACACTTCTATTTAAGGGACAAAATTTTCAGCCCCCTTAGTGTCCCTTATTGAGAGGTTCTACTCTACTTGAATCTAATATTTTTAATAAAAACAGTAATTTTTACGAACAAAAATATTTTTTTCCTCCCTTACTACAAGAGTATTTTGCTGCACAAATAAAATGAGTTCCTTTCTCAGATGTAACGTAAATTATGTTGAGTCATTTTGTCACATAACATTTTTGTTACTGCGTATCTTATACTGTGACAAGTTATGCCTTGGCAATTTTTCCGAAGAATACATTTTATTTATTGACAATTTTCTACTGATATTTTTGGTTCAAACGGTTCAGAAAATAATCGTCGAAATTTAATTAAAGATGTTTTAGACGTTTACTTATGCTTCTTGTAGTATTGTTTATCAAGTTTTAATAAAATATTTTCTGATAAAAGCTACAGAGAAAAACTGAAGTAAGCGTGTTTGAAATCCGGCATTAGAGTATTACTTTCGCGACCACCCTTTGTACACCTCGAGAACCCCTGCTTGTTTGCGAACAACTTGTTGAGAATCAGTGTCCGAATTTTGTAACAACTGACGCTGCAGCGCAGTATGGTTCTAGAGCACTCTTGTAGTTAAAATTCAAAACTTTTCCAGCATCTTTTTTTCTAAATATAACTTAACTATTAAATTTTCTAAATATAAGTAAAGTACAGGAAATATAGCGATTTGAAATTGTGTCCGCCTTTTTTAATCACCCCCTCATGATTAACAGTGGCCGATTTTCCAGATCGCAAGTGTCGAAATTGCGAGGGACCTCTTGACTGTTTAAAAGTCAATGGGTCCAATACACATGATAAATGTCTTACATTGTTCCGTAATAGACAAAGGGAACCAAAAATAAATTACGACAGGTCCCAGAGCAGCCGAGAGGCAAGCCAGGCAGACCCCTTGTCAGTTTGGCCAGTTAAAAATCGGAAAATTGGGTTTTTAGATGGGGAAAATGTGTGTCTGTCGGTCGGTCTGTCTGTCGGTAGGTTGTCTGTCCGCCGGGCTCATCTCCCATTTTAAACTTATTAAACATATACTACTACGATTCCAATCCCATTAAGAGTCGAGCCCTTTGTTTGCGACAAGACTGACATGACATGGCCTCTCGTCGGCCCTGATAGGCCCCCAAAACCTTTAAATCCGCCATTAACCAGAGGTCATAATTTCGAAGAGTATTCAATCAATCATTCTGTTTATTCCAAGGGCAGCAATTAAAAACTACTAAATGATCAAAAACGATACTTTTCATACCGCGGCACAATGAATAAAACATTAACCATTTCAAACGATGACTGTTGTATAATCATTTCAATGACATGCAAAAAAAGAGAAAATACATATCTCTTTGATTACTCAATTTAAAGCATAAAACTAAACCCAGGTCTACTAGCGCAATAC
This sequence comes from Uloborus diversus, assembly GCF_026930045.1. Classification (NCBI taxonomy): domain Eukaryota; kingdom Metazoa; phylum Arthropoda; class Arachnida; order Araneae; family Uloboridae; genus Uloborus; species Uloborus diversus. The sequence goes on along the minus strand of NC_072734.1, from coordinate 49,039,625 downwards.
ATTTCTCGTCGCAATTCACATTTTAAAAACAAAACAATACTACATTTTACGGCATTTTTTCATGCAGTATTTGCATTATTTATGAATGGAAGTCGTGACTTGCATATTAATTACACTCGAAACTGACGGAAAAACAAAACAATAAGAACTTGAGTTAAGGTAGTCTGACCAGTAAATAAACACTGAGGTACAATCTCATTTCTATTTACTCATACACTGCAAAAAATAATTGTTGTTTTTACAGTAATATACTACTTTTTCCAACAGTTTAATACTGCTCTTCTAAATAACAGAAAAAAACTGTAAAACTGTTTTAGATTGCGCAAAACGATGCGCAAAAGGTGTTTCTTTTCATACGGGAAGAGAAACTAATGAATTCAAAGTATCGACAGCCATGTTAGTTATTTTTCGGGTGTGCTGAGACAAGACTGCTCAGCTGTAATCCAAGTTAAAGGTAAGTGCTAGTAATATTATTCATTCCCTTTTCTCAAAATGTAGTTTTTTTTATCATCGATAACGTATGTAAAATAACAGTATTTATTTTGAAATCATAATTCGTATTCCAATATTCGTTGACGTTGACTTTGCAATTTCTTTTAGTTGCTAAGTTGTAGCGATTGCTTTATAGCAAAAATCCGAGTAGTTGTTGTGATTCTAAATATTTTACTGCCCGTATGATAGTTTTTAAACATTTTCTGAAACTCAAATTTGATTTAAAAATAAATCAGTTCCTTTCTTTATGTTTTTAAAGTTATTAGAACATTAGATTTTGTTTACGATAATATTTTGTGTTATATAGCATGTGAGTACTTAAAATTTAAATTCTTATGTCTTCTAGTAAATTTTTAGCGAATCGCGATTGACTTCTTCCTTCAGTTTTTTTTTTCTTTCTTATGTTCAGTTTTAAATTCTTTAACAGTTTGCATTTAACCATTTTATTGATAAACTTTACGTTATAGCAATGTAAATAAATAAAATAACAACGTGACCGAGAGACATGCAAACAGTATCAAGTTTAATGATATTTTTGTTGAAGAATTTGCCACTCTGAAAGACTCAAAATTCTCTGAAATCTGGAGCCAGCTTTCATACTTATCTAACAAAACTAAAATAATTATAATTAAAAAAAATCATCAATGAAGCACTCCAAAAAAATAAAAAAATAAATAAATATAAGCATCTTTAGATACAAACACGAAACCCTTGTGTTTTAAAAGTTTTATATTTGCGTCAGTAAGAAATTAAAGTTTTACTTCTGGAAAAATGCACTAATAGCATTGAAACTTGTGAACTTAAAAATAATTTTAGGAACCATATTCAATGGCACTCGATGGGAGGTCACGGGAAGTCACTATGACCTCCCCAAAACTGCCATATTGGGAACACTTTGTCTGCCGATTCGGAAAATTTGGGGACATAATTGTAACGATTCAAATTTTTGAATTCTCGAATGTCCAAATTTCATTGGCTATTGTACTTAATTGTGCGTACTTAGTTTGTGCATGCACCAGTATTTTATTAATCGGCAAATATGTAAGTTCCGTTCAACAAATTGAGATTTGTCATATTTTCTTCGCCTTGAAGGACATGCTCATTTAGAAAAGTAGATACCTAGAACTACAGTAGAATTTGAAACTCTTTTAACCTAGAAATCTTCAGTTTCCTTATGTTTTAACTTTAAGAACCCTTTGAGTCTTAAAGTTTGGTATCAATGCGTTTATGATGAAGACAAAAACTATATTATAAATACTGAAAAATGTGGTTCTGTACTTCACTGTCTTTCACTGCATATAAAAAGTAAAAATATGTCAGATTGTTATCCCCGTAAAAAGAAAAATTGCAGAATTTCGTTTAAACCTGTAACGGAGATTCAAGCCAAAGCCGGGTAAGATCTTTTGCATTTAAATGCGATGGGTTCCTTAGTAGTTGAGTTCTTTAGGGGGGGGGGGGATTATTTTCACAATAATAGACGATTTTTCAAAAAAGTGAGGTTTTCGAATACTTTGTCAGGTTTCAAAAGAGAACAGAGAAAATTACGAGAAAGATTCGATTTCAAAAAGAAACTTCTGAGCACCCGGTTTGAAATTTAAATTAGCGACCAAAACATAAGAATCGAAAAAACCAACAAATCCTCCATTTAACAAAGTAGCGTCATAGAACATTATAACTAAACATTAATGAATGGAATTAGAACACTTTTAAATGAATCGGGTTTGCCTCAGCAGTTTTGAGCCGAATCAGCTATGTGCTTCCACTACTTACGGACTAGAGCGGTTTTAAAAGGAAGAACCAAAACCTTTTTTAAACTATTTGAGGGAAGAAAGCCATCTATTAAACACTCCCGTGTTTTTTGGCTGTATTTCGTATATTGCACTTCTAAAACAGAAAATAAGCAAATTGGATATGAAAGCTAAACAGGGAGTCATGGTAGGATATGCGTTTTATATGAAAGGTTATAGAATTTGGGATCCCGAAAATAGTGAAGTGACAGAAATGCTGAATGTTAAATTCGATGAAAATAAATTCTGGGCGGGAAAAAAATAGGAACGGGAAACAGAGGTATACTGTTTTATTTCACTTCTGAGTAAATCTGAAGTAGAAGAAGAATATCCTGAAAATCATGAAATAGCATGTTGTGAGAATTAAATTGGTTGAAGAAATACCAAGGCAAAGCATATATTGACACGACGATTCTAAAGCCCGAATCGTGAAACCGAGGTTAATTGTTCTGAAAATAACATTGAATATGACCCAAAATATTTTGATTTCATTTCTGATGATAATTCAAGAAAAGTAACAGATTCTGATGAAGATAGGGGGGATAATTCAAGTAAACTAGAAACTAACATTTCCGAAGGTGTAATTCCTTCGAATTTGAAACAAAGTTTGAGAATGCCAGAAAGGGAAGATTGACAAAACGCAACAGAACAGATGAGCAGAACGAAATAATTCGCTTCAAGGCCAGACTGGTAATTTTAGGTAACAACCAGCTATTGGGGGGGGGGATACTTTTCGCAAGTGTTCTCTTCAGTAATTTCCTTTCCTTTGGTTGAAGCTTTCTTTTCAATTTTTGTGTATAAGTTACATTGGGTCCATTTCCGAGCAGATGTCTGCAATGCGTATCTGTATGCGGATTTAAAAGAAGAGATTTGTGAGACAACCTGAAGGGTTTGTCGGTCCCTGAAATCTAAATTTTGTCTGTAAACTGAATAAATCATTTTTATTCTGATACAGATTACGCCTCAAATCAAGACGACTGGAATATAATGCCGGGGGGGGGGGGCGCTTGTAATGTTTTTGGATAGGGTACGAATAATATGGTGTACATTCAAACAAAAATACGTAGCACTCTCAACGATAGAAGCAGAGTATATTTCAGTTAGTGAACAATCTAAGGAAGTTATGTGAATAAAAAGAATTTTAAATGCCACGAAAAGAATTCCGTATTTTAGACTGATTGTCACAGTATAGAGTACTATTAATCTAGTTGCGATCGATTTTTCTAGTTCTGCAAGAAAAAATTGCAGAACTAAGCAGATTGATGTGGGGTACCATCTCCTACGGAATTTGATTGATGAAAATGAATTTGGAATAAATTTTGTTGAGAAACTAAAAATAATTTAGCTGATTGTTTCACAAAACCTTTCTGTAGGGAAAATTTATGTAAAGCTTGAATTGCAATGACATATTTTTCTAGAGTGTTTTTTTTTTTTTTTTTGAAATGTCTCAATTATTCCATTATGTTTAAGCTATAATTTGTGCACACAAACGGATGGACTATAATATTTTTTAATTTTTTATTCATGTCTTAATGTATTTCCTTTTTTCGGTGTGCTGGCGTGCCAAGAAGGGGGAAATTTGCTAGCGAATATTTTGTTACTGTCCCTCCAGCGCACGAAGGAAAAACAATTGTAGTTGATTTCATTTTGAATTTGTGCCTGGTGATATGGTTGCGGTTAGGTATTTCGGAAAAATTTAAACTATAAATTTCAGTCCAGCCGCCTGAATTTACTTCATTTAAATTTATTCACTAATGCAATATCATTTCTTTATTTTTAGTGGTATGCAAATGTAAAGAACTACGTAACTTGTGACCAGAACTGAATGGAATAATTGTTGTGTCATTTTATCAAGATAACAGTTCGCGGTTGTGCTCCGCTTGGAATTTCAAATAAGCCTCTAGTCTGAACGATGTGCGAAAATTCACTTTGTGACATGAATGCCGGCAACGGAAGTTTATCAGTATCTCTTTTCATTTATATTTTTGTGTTTTCGGATGTAATTTGTAATTACCAATGGTTTTGAGTTTTAAAGCGTTCTTAGCCACGTAAGCTTATTCGTCGGTCTGCGTGCCATATTGGACACCTGAAGCTGATTTTTGTGGCCCGTTGTCAGGTTCTATGTTACAATCAAGAACTATCTTTTGGAAGAAGTTAAACTCAATTTTATTTTGTTTTGATTAAAATGTGATCGGTCATACAATTTATTTAATTCTGAATTTTTTAAATTTGTAATTAAATATTATATTTTACGGGTAATTGAATATTATCACTTCAAGAATCACCCCAATATAGAAATTTCTGTTGCTAAAGCTAAATTAGACGTAAATTTCTTTCATTATTATTTTTTTTAATTTTCCAGTAAATTTTGGAACACTGATTCTTTGTTTTTACATGTTATTAAAATCGAAGGAACCAAAACAGAATGTTAAAAGTACGATGTATTACAGCGTATGAAACTTTCTTCGCATATTCAGACTTGCAAATGTGAACATGTTTAAATCTACAGTTAAAAGTGGTGCGGTCTTCCGGCAAAGCATTTTCAAGAAGGATAGCATTGTTTATAACAAGGACGGTGGGCCAAATGTGGACTTCTCAATTTCTTAATCATTAGAACTGGCCCTACCAGATTTACTCTATTTTGACATGTTTGACGATTTATTATTTTGTTGAAAACTTTAAACTTTTCTGACCGAATTTTCATTTTTTGCTGAATTTACTTTAACTAAGCCATTTTGATTTTGGGAATATAGAATTGTTTCTTCCAGATTTCAGGTACATTCCGAAAAACTTAAAGATAAATTGCCTAAATCCTCGCAAAAAAAGTGCCACTTAAAAAAAAAGCCGCTGGTGGCTTAAATGGGGACATCGATAGTTGTTCAAAACGGGGGTCGGGGCGGGGGGCTTCCCCATTTTGAAAGACATAGAATATACATGAAACATCATAAATTATTCTTAAATATTAAGACATATATAAGATAGAATGTTCTTACGATATTATTTTATTTCAACTCAAATGACTCTTCAATGTGATTCCTTTGAACTTAAGGAAAAATCTCCAAAAAATTAAATTTTAACAGTATAATAACACAATTATGGATTAAAATGCAGGAAAAAAATATTTTAAAAAAATAAGTAAAATATTTCATATTAAGTACAGACAGAGTTCTAAATAATTATTTTACGTCACACTTTGTTTAATATTCAGATTTCTAATAATGGGCAGCTGTCAAAGAAAAAGAAAATGAAGCTGGTATCAGTTGAACATACCTCGAGCTGTTAACAAGTGTTGGAACGGAATATGGGTTACAAAAAAAAAAAATAAATAAATAAATAAAGTAAAAACATCTACGGTTTTCAATGCTACTGTAGCAACTTGGGGGGGGGGGGGACTAAAAGAGGCTACATACAGTATTCATTGTTTTGAATGAATACCCCAATATTTCCCAATTGGTTGTCCTAAACTTCGACCTTGCTCCATTTTCTAAAAAAATATTTCTCTACCTTATCCTTATTTTCGTTTTGAAGTAAATATATTGCAATTCGATAATCTGGAGCCTATTATAAGAAGAGACTAGTTTCAAGTTGTATCGTCCTTAAAACATTTTAATTTTTTCTTTAGGCCAAGATGTTAGTCCCATTTCGGAAAACTTTCCGCTGCTTTTTTTTTTTTAATTCTTCACTTACACAAGGAGTTACTCTTCCGATCACTTCAGTTAGCCGATCAAAAAAAAAAAAAATAAACATTATTCTTAATCAACAGTCTCATATGTAATTAAAAATCCTTCAAAAATGCCGAAAATTAAAAGGATTTTTCTTAAAATTGTACTTCAGAAACCAGTACAAGTGCGTTTCTTTGTATGGAAGAAAAAAATGTAAGATAGTATTTTCTTTCTTTTTTGAGTTCTTATGTAAAGTATCCAGATTAAGTCTACTTTAATTAGACATTAATAACCACCGTTACAAATGCTTAGCTTGCAAATTGCTGCGAAAAAAATTTTTTCTCCTTAAAACAGCATAAGCGCTAAACTGGTTCCTGAAATAAAAGGTTCAATTACAATTTAGGTATATGTTGAGAGGTTTCAAAATAAAAGCAACTCCCAAGGCAATTTCAGATCATTCAGAGTCATAATTTTAATCATTTTTGGGCGTATTTTTATACCTACGTAATTTGATTTTTCCATGTATGTTTTTTGATGTTCACAAGTTTTATGAGATTCTAACAATTTTTTTATTTTGACAGATGCTTTCATAATATAAGTTCTAATGATGGCACCGAAGTCGGCTAAGGTGTCACAAAGAAGAAGCAAGTTTATGATGTAAAAACGCTGACCTTGAAAAAATTAGCATTCGATTTTAAATGAATTTCTGCAATTTCACTGTAAAAACTACTAATCGATATTCAAAGGTGATGTATACGAAATAAAATAATTTGGCAATTTTTATTGGTGTGAATGTTTCGTTTTTTCTCATGAAAACATTATAACAGAATATAAAGTTATATAATTTTTGGAGTAGTAAAACCAATTTTTAACTTAATACTAGTAGTGATAAACCTGACAGATTTTATTATACTAAGTGAAAAATTGTTTCTGTTTTGTTCTGCTTTGGAATTTTGAACCGTCATATATTTGTTTTCATCTATGAAAATTTTAAAAGGCTAATAAGATAAAGTATTATCTAATCTATAATAATCAGTTTACAATAAAAACCATTCTGTGCAGTCTAAATACTGCACATATGGTGTGAAAAGAAGTTGATTTGTTACTAGTATTTCTGAAATAAAGTAGGTCCATATGCAACTTATAACATTAAAAAAAAGAAAACCATAAAAATATTCTGTTTTACCAGAAAAAGAAAAAAAAAGGCACTGAATTGCATGTATAAAGTTAAAATAAGCTTAAAAGTTTAATGGATTGCATACAGCAAAACATTTCCCACGTTATGCTGCACATTTCAGCAACTCAATAATGCTGGAAGTGAAAAAAGTACTTTTAGTGAAGATACGATGTAGTATTTTCAGTTATGTATAAAAAACTTTCTAATTTTTAATACCTTCATGGATCAAAAAGGTTTGTTTTATGAAAACGCTATAACTGTTCTGAAAATAAAGCTTCAGACCATATTTTGCAATTTCCTTCTATTTGTAAATTTTTAAGTTTGCAATAGAGCTAAAAGTTTTTTGTATAAATGAAAATGCGCCACTTTTTCTTCTTTAACAGGTATTTGTTTTGTGTGCAAGGAAAATATCAATAAAACATATATTTAACAGCAGTTAATTATTTTTATGTAAAAGGCTTTTATATTTTTTTACTTGTCGCTTTTCATAGACTAAAACATTTTTTTTTTTTGTTGAAAAACTTTAGAAAAGGAACCGATTTCGTATGTAGGCTGATTTCTACAACTTATATACAAAATCAATTGCTTTACTTTTCTAAATTGTTCTTCAGCTGTAAAAGCAGTGATTTCGACTATGAAAAGAAACAATGATAGGGTGAAAAAACCCTTTTGCATAAAAATTGATAACTATTTATTTTATGGTTTACTGCTGTTAATTTTCTGTACAAATCATTTTTTAAACCGTATACTACTGCTGTTTTTATGGCGCAATTTAGCTGATTCCGCAGCATAATACTGCTAACGTTACAGTTTCATACTGTTAATTTTGCTGGGCAATTCCGTTAAAAAACAGTATATTACTGTTAATTTTACATATTATCTCTGTTAAATTTACAGGTTAAGTCATTCCTAAAACAGTATATTACTGCTAATTTTACAGTTAGATACTGTAAGCTTTACAGGGCAGTTCCATTAAAAAACAGTATTTTACTGCTAATTTTGCAGTTAATCATTGTTAATTTAACAGGGCAATTCCATTAAAAGACAGTATATTACTGCTAATTTTACAGTTAGATACTGTAAGTTTTACAGGGCAGTTCTATTAAAAAGCAGTATATTACTGCTAATTTTACAGTTTATCGCTGTAAATTTCACAGTAAAAGTCTGTTATAAAACAGTATATTACTGCAAATTTTACAGTTTAGAATTGTAATTTTTGCAGTTTTTCTTTGGAATGCGAGCTGCCAGTATTTTACTGTAAAAACAACAGCTTTTTTTTTGCAGTGTACTAACATTTAAATCTGTAGCAATTGGACATGACATGTAAATATTTTTAGTATAGAAACTGACTTTTCCGACTCACTCGAATCAAAATATTAGCTATTTTTAAAATTTATGTTTACATATGTATTTTTAAATTATGATAGCAAGAATGTCACTATAAATACGCTAAACATTTGATTTTTTAAAAATATATTAATGATAAAGTGCTTACGCGACCATGCTTCATTAAAATGATGCGAAAAATTATTGCATTTTTAAAAATATCTCGTAAACAATGTAGTGTAAATTTATTACAAAACGTGTTTTTTTCCTCGTGATAACAAACTGTAAATGTGCTTAAAGGTTTGCGTCAATTGCGTCTCACTCTCCGGATTTGTAATTATGGGCATTCAATAACTGAGCCTTTATAACTGGGGCCGGAAAAATTGGTCCTTTGGTCCCAGTTAGCCCGGATCAGTGATGTCAAAGTACGTGAACAAAGGTAATTTTTTCCTCTATCTGACAGTATTTTTTAACTGAAATTAAACGGATAGTTTTGGTAAAATAATTGTTTTCAATAATTTCATAAAGGATCATGTATCCCTACATCAAGGGATACATGATCCCTTCATGGGGGATACTTGATCTCACTGAGAAAATACATAGACTTTTCATTAGATCAACAATTTATTTATGGATTTTAGTTTTCTACATAATGTTTCTAAAAAAACACTATTTCTAATTTCGTTATTAGATTATAATAATGATGAATGCAAATTGACATTATTTTAAATTTTACAAGGACGTTTGTAAAAAAAATGTACACAACTTTAATGAACTTATGATGCTTTTGATCAGTTACTTATTCTCAAATACAGTTGTGAACAATATATTTTAAAATAACATTTTTTTAAAAAGTAGCATAATGAAGTTAAAATTTTAAGAAATAAAAAAATAGGATGACAAGCACAAAAATTAACTTTTTTGCTTCTTATCTTGCAATAAAAAATTAAGAGTTTTATCAATTAAATCTACTGTTAGAATTTTTTTTATTCTTGAATGTATTTAAATTATTTAAAAACCTTTAGATAAAACAGAAAGTGGCATAAATCTATGTTAATTATTTTTCTGACAAGTTTTACCTAAATTGGGTAACATTGGCTTAAAAATATGATTAAAAAAACCGTGAAATTTTACATTTTTAGTATAAAAGTATTAGTAGAAGGAAGTAAGATCCAGTCTCACGTTTTCCCCTTGAATAGATATCTTATACAACTATTCTCAGAAGTAGTATGAAAAATCTGAAGCAAATCAATTGTTTTATATAGTTAGTTAAACTTGCCATCTTAGAGAAAAAAATGCTAAATAATTCAATATCCGAAAAGGGACTGAACGAAAATCTATCTAAATTTAACTTAATATTTATTATATAACTTTCATATAATAGTTAATATGTGGCAAAAATTTTATATTTGATCCCTTAATAGTTTTTAAAATATGGAGCCTCGAAACATACTCTTTGACAATCTTGCCTATCGCACTAGAGTTTATATTGAAGATCACAATGTAACACTAAGCTAAAATAATTCTCATTAATGTAAAAAACCTTAATTTTTAGTAAAGGAGGTAGACTACATGAACTGAGCTCTCTTACTAGGAAACAAAATAATAAATGGAATGAGCAGGTTAAAATATGATAGATTTCCAACTCCTTGCTATCAAAACAGGGCAGAACGAGAAACGTGTTCTCAAATTCATAAAATGAAATGTGCAACAATGACAGTTACAATTTATGAAGGAATAACAAATAAACATTTTGAGAAAATAACAAATAAGCAACAGGGGAGTGCTGCGAATATTACGTCTCCTGACTCAGATTATACATTTATCACAATTCAGTATTCTTTATTTTTAATTTGTCAATGATTATATCATGTTATAAACTAGTTTTGAATGATGCACATCTTACTAGCAATGATTGAGTGCATTAGCATGTTTTTACTTGCTCCTTGTACATTCATTTTGCTTTTTACTAAGAAAACTCTTTAGAAATTTTTTTAAAAGATTAACAAAGAGTGATTAAGGAAGTTACTGAATTGTCAGAAGATGATCAGAAGTTGCTTAAACTTAGAATATCCAATGAAATAGTTGTTTTGCAACACTTGTCGAAGCCCTGTTGATTTAACTCCAGGTAAATCACTCTGTCCCAAAAGTGCCACAAAATTATTTGTTCAAAAAACTGAGGAAGAAAACATAAAAAATGATAGTGATGATGACAATGAATTTAATAGTAATTAAACACTGACAGTATCGGTGACAGTGTGGGAAATGCCGGACTGTCTTATGTTTCTTATAACTAATCATGCGGAAATTTGAGCTTGTTGAAAAAGAATAGCCACAATAAGGTTATGAAAATTTTAAAGGAAAAATTTTGTTGATATTAACGCAGAGTAAAATTTGTAAATGAGTGAATTTAAATTTCATACATTAAGTGTAAAAAGATAGTTTATACTACAAAACAGCAACTGGCATAATGATTAGAATAAATTTTGCCTTATATGGTGATTTCTTGGCGTGAAAACAAATACGATTTTTAAGATAACTTCGAGGCTCCATATTTCTATTAAGGGATAAAATATAGAATTTTTGCCACATATTTACTACTATATGAAGGTTATACAGTTAAATTTTCATAGATTTTCGTTCAATTCCTTTTCGAATATTGAATCTTGAATCTATCGATTATTGAATTTAGCATTTTTTCTCCATGATGGCAATTTTGACTAACTATATAAAAAAAACTGACTTACTTCAGACGTTTCATACTGCTTCTGAGAATAGTTCTATAAGATATCTTCGATAAGATATCTATAAGAGAATGCGGAAAAAAGTAAGAGCGAGTCTTACTTCCTTCTACTAAGATTTTTATGCTAAAAATGTAAAATTTCACACGGGAAATCTATTTTTAAACCAATGTTACCCAGATTCGTTAAAACTTACCAAAAAAAAAAAACTAATATAGAAATTTATGCCATTTTCTGTTCTATATAATGGTTTTTAGATAATTTATATACATTTATAAATGAACAAGTTCTAAGAATTTTTGTAAAGTACCATTTTTACAAAAAGTCGACTCCGCAGCTACTAAAAAGTGGTTGCCAAAAACATTCTGAAGATTTAAAAATTTTTAAACCACCGTTTTAGACTCTCAATATAATAGTTAATTAACAGGCAAAAAAAAAAAAATCAAAAATAGTGATCAAATTGGCTTGTATAATTTCACATGGATTGACCCTTTTTTGTTGTAAATCAAACTGTAGCAAAATCATTTTTTTCATTCAAACAAAGATTTGTCATCTGTTTCAACTTGTTCAAGCTCATTTGGCTGATTAAAACATAATTCATCAGTAGAATAAATTTATGTGTAGATGTTTGAAGTGATATGTGGGTTGCAAGTGCGAACTGATATTTTAATTATTTAGCATATTTACTGCACTGATTGTTTAAATCTAAAACTCAGTCTATGATAAATGTTATTATGTTAACATGGTTTTGAATGTTTAAAAATACTGTCAACTAAGTAAACAACAGTTAGCTAGCTTGTTTTCATTGTGTTTATATTGTCATATGGATACTTGATCCCTGATATCATGTATTCCTCTAAACGAAGGGATCAAGTATTCCTAATATGCGATTTTTACAAACATACTTGTTCTATTATTAACAATCAGTGGCAATTTACTAAAAATTTGTCTCAATTATTTAAGACTGTCTATACTTTAACGTTACAGTTCAGTATTTTTTTAAGTTGTATATAACGGATAACGTAAACTTCAGAATGCTTTCCTAAAAAAAGTTTCCTTTGACAAATTCAGACAATCATTTCTTAAACACAAACAAAATGGCTAAAAAAAACCAAAATGTTGCCAGTTTTTATGTGCAAGTATAACTTAAATATAATTGTCAGGTTTCAGAGCTCTACTTAATGATTTTCGTACATTTTTGCCTGTGGGATCATGTATCCCCAGGGATCAAGTATCCCCAGTCTCCCCTACGCACAACAACCCCCTAAGTGCACAACTATCTGATTTTTCTTGACAAATAATCATACTGAACTAGCTGCGTGCCCGGCGTTGTACGGGCTACTTAAAAGATGAAAGAGATGTCCAATTGATGTTTTTGTATTACTCCGACATCAGTTTCTAAAGCGCTATGGAGTAAATAAATACGCGTAATGCAAGGTTTGCAAAACACCAGTAGAGCATATTTTTGTCAAAAATCTCTTTAACGTTAATCATAGTTATCAATGATACAAGTTATAAGTATTTTCAGTTAGCACAAAAGATGAAAATGTATGCATTATCAACTATAATCTGTGCTCACGTTAAAATGAATTACATCTGATAGACAATATCTGAACTATTTATGTACAATTACAATCAGCTTTTTACATAAAATGACACATATTTTTTGGTTGATTACGCGAAACTAAAGCACCAAGACTAAATAACTACCAATAAGCATTAATTTAATACCAAGTCATCAGATTCCAATTTAGCTTTAGTTAAAATCCTTAAAAACAATCTTTTTTGTTCAACTCTGTTTCACAAAGAAATCTAAACTATCTAAATTTAACATGTTCTTTTAACGAGATAATCTGTATTTTAAAAATAGAAACAGGAAGGAAAAGGAGAGTTATTACAATTCGAAAACTCACTCATGTGACTGGAAAAGTCCAACAAAATAAACATAATTAGTCGAACATCCTAAATGTACCAAAATATGAGGCCGGTGAATGATAAACTTACACTACAATCAATAAACATAGCTAAAGAAACAACTTTCATATGCTGAAAAGAGTTAAGAACGTTGAATGTAAAAAATAAAAAAAGGACAGACGATAAAATAAAGGCTATGTCCGAATAGGGCAACCAATTTTAAACTAATTTCAAATGAAATCCTAGATGGAAACGTTGTTTTAAGATTTGGACAGCAGCCAAAAAAACTCTTAAAACAATTTTTAGAATTTTACTTGCTTACACATATGCAAAATTTCAACAGGAAAGAAATAAAAAATCCCGAGAACGTGTTGTTAATTGACGTTTTAATTAATATCTCCGCTAATTAAAGTCGCACAATTACGAGATTGGTCCTATTGTTTTCTTTGGAAAATTTCGAATTGATCGGTATCTCGTTTGACTCTCGATTCGCAGCTGTTCTCGAGAATATCGATCTTCAGACAGACAGACGGACGCGATCTGATTTTAATATTATAGGGGATTATAGGGGATAGATTAACAGTTATTTGTAAGTTTTTGTCTGTTATAGTGCTCATTGCAGAGCACTATAACAGCTCATGCACTTTAAACATATAGATGCAAGCAATTGACAGTAAATTAGCCAATTTTTAAAAATCCAATAACTGATAACCATTAGCTTTAAAGTTAACAAAGCTTACAAACAAAAATTTTCAAATCAAGGAAAACTTCGAAAACTATTAATTCGTTATCTTGATAAATGTCCAAATGTAGCTATACTATTTTCTTAATGCTTTGGGATTCAGTTGAGGTTTGACAAAGGGATAGTGGCACGTTGCAGCCTTTCAGTGCGATGATATTTGCTTGTACCTCTTTACTGTGAATGACAGCACGATATGAAAACAGAACATATCATCAACGTTTGTACTCACGTGAATGTTTCCACAACAATATATGTTACTCTTCGAAAGAATATGATCCGTATCGTTCTTCTCGAGGCAGAACATTGTCTCAAATTAAGGAACTATCCCTTAAAATACGGGACGTTTGGCAACTCAGGGCAGACGAGGCTGTATTGTTATTATAAAAACAGTTTTGAGGTAAAAATATACTGTTGCAACAGGTTTTAATAAAAAGTGATGCAGTAACCGAAAGAGCATGTCTAACCATTGAACAAAAAAATTGATTCGGCAATAAAAAGTAGGCTTTTTTAAACCACAGTTTTACTGAGGTTCGTATAATTTGAATTATTTTTCTTCGCTATAAATAGCAATCATGTTGATGAAGCAATAAACTAAGAAAATTTCCGTATGATAAAGAATAGTTTAAGAGTAAAATTGGGTGCTCAAAAAGGATAAAAATCAACGCATTTGTAGTGTGTGAAGAAAACGGGAAGACAGATGGATTAAATGGTCAAAGCATTCACTAACTGGTTGGCTTTATGAAAATCAAGTGGGATTCTCTATCTAAACAAACTGAATGTTGCCACTCTAAGATAAACCAAAAGTTCAAACTGACTCAAAGAAAAATAACTTTCTGTAAACAGAAAGTAATACTTTTTGATTTTTATATTAATGATAAAATTTTATGCCTGATGCAGACCACATAATAAATGCATACTACCACGAGATATTTGCATTGCAATATGATAACATGGACTTTCTTAAACAGGGGGATCGAAAATGTGAGGACAACTTTTGCAGACATTTAGAGGTAGTTTTTGCTATACTGCCGTGCACAGGTAAACGGCAGTATCTACAGAAAGTGTGTGGTTGATTCAATATTTACAATAGGAAAATGTTGGAATGAGACGATTTTTTCGATCCTTTTTTTCAGTGGAAACCAAACAAGTGAGCTTGTACAAAAAAGATAACGTACAATAGATGACAAAAATGCAAAAAAATAAATTAATTAATTAATTAAAATTAAAATTTGCACTTACTGCCCTTTACCTGGACACGGAAAAATATGCGCAGCAACGACAACGCAGCAATCTATAAAAGCTTTTCAGAATGGCTCGTCATTTCGATGGTCGGTGCGATGCGTTTAATACGACTGCTGGCCGCAAATTTCATCTACTGCGTTCAAACCTTCTGAAGAACCAAAATGTTGTACAAAACTATCGTTGTGTAGTAAATTTGTGACCTGTTTCGCTTACGTCAGTTTCTGACTTTGTGTCAGATGTGCGTCAGCATTGCGTCTGAGACCGTATTTTCTAATACAATTCCAGAACAGCGGCACCCCGATGGGAGGTCGGGCGAGGCCACTGTGACCTTCCAAAAGTTTCCTTATTCGGCAAAATTTGAGATTCTGTTCGGCAAATTATCAGCATTCGGCGAAATTTGGAGTTTCGTTCGGCAAAATTATCATCATTGGGCAAAATTTGTAGTTCCATTCGGAAAAATTGAGCATTAACGCCTTTCCAAAAATGTAAGTTCAGAGCGTCCATGTTCCTATTTTTTTTTTTTTTTTGATGACACGGGAAAAAAAAAACAGCTATTGCACGCTGTGAGTTTTATTTTCCCTCTAATTTAAATAGCTGGCCTCCCGTATACAAATATTGATTTTCATATAATTTACCCCATTAGGGTTTCTTTTTCCTAAATTATTTCAAACAATCCTTTCCGTTGAAACAGTTATTTAAAAACTAATTATTTGGATTTATTTTAAGTCGAAAATAAATTTTTGTGTAATTCTGCAAAGATCATACCCAACTCACTCCCTCAATTTCTTCAACAGTTTTGTTAAACCAAATTGAACCATCAGACTTGCTTATTAAAGGAAACATTTGTAGCTTGCGTTTCAATATCCAAATGCATAAACAAAATAGGATAAATATATGAAATATTATAACAAACATTTCCTCGGTAGAAAAATTCAGAACAAAGTGAAATTAGAAAATGGAAAAGGCAAAAATGATTGTTGTACAATATTTTCTCGGGTATTTCTTTTCCCGTGAAAGCAATACATAACAAAGCTTCAATCGCGTATTTTATAAGAAAGAAATTGATTTTCTTCCAAATCATACCCACAAAAGAGATTAAAAATTACGCTTAACAAGTTATTTACATCGCAATCTTTTGCATTTAAAATAGAGTAGCTTTTCTTCAGCCCGAAGCACAAGACTAATCGTGTATGCAGAATTCACAAATTGAAACTAGTGGGGTTTTCCATAAATTTCTTTTTCTTATCTTTCCTTTTCTTTCTTTCTTTCCTCTTTTTTTTTTTTTTTTTTGTATATATTTTCATGAAGAAAAATGAGAATACATTTAAGCTATTTGTAAAGGAAATTTTAATTAGTGTGTCTATCTTTTGAATACGAAAACTTATTTGTATGATATAGTTTAGGTTATAGTTAGTAGGATGTGATAGGGAATAGTTGTTTGGAATTTAAAAAAAATGAATACTTGTTTCCTTTTTAAATTGAAAAATAAATTTATGAGTAAAAATGAAAAAGTTCATTGAAAACTAAATTCAAGAAATAAAGATTATGGTTTTCTGAGACACTTTCTAGGTCTTGATGTGGTTAAAAAATAACTAGTTCGAAGTATAAAAGCATTATTATTTATATAATTAACCATTTCCTTTAACACCAAAGAAGATTATTGTAAAAATTGTTATCCTATTTATTCTGTTCTACTTGAACAAAAATTTATATTTAATTTTTATAGAGATCGTGTTTTGCTTAGATGCCGAGAATTCTCTAGAAACTAGAGAGTCGCCCGTCAATGTATGACGGGTGAAAATTGCTTCTTCATTTGAACGAAGCCATTGCCTGTTTGGTGATATTTTGACAGTTGAAATTGTGACTCTAGGTCCAGTGGATAAACCCTAAACTCCAGTAGGTAGCGTTCATTGTTGACCATTTTTTCATTTCTTCATTCTTTCAGTAAAACAGTTAAGTTAACGGATCGAGTTCGGAACATATTATTAAATTTTCATGCCGTGGAGCGAGGTCATTGTTGAAACACGCGTGTTACTCGATTATCGGCTATTACTAGAGACGTACCGAGACGTAACTCATTTGAATAGTAGTATAGACCTCCGTGTCCAAATAATACTTTTTAAAACAAAATTCCAGCTGAAATTAAACTACGCATTATTTAAAAGATTTTGTTTGTGTCAATAATTTTACAAAAAAGTTATTTTTTAAATTAAAACTAAACAAATAAATAAAAGGTAGGATTAATCAAGTTGGAATTATATATAAAACAAATTATATCAATCTATATACTTCTAGTCCGCCAAAGGTAAATAATTTTTAAAAGCAAATGAAACTATGTTAAAAGCACAAGTGTGCAGGAGCACTGCAGACACGTGTTTCTGCATTACAAGAAATATCTTTTTCAGTGCATAAAATGTGAGCTAATGAATGTAAAAAAAAATGTGTAACGTTGTTTGATTTTTAAAGAATTTTTATGCTTCTTATAAATTTTGTTTGTGGCAAAAATCCATTTTATAATGTAAAAATTTCATATTTTCTGTACTTACCTTTCATGCCCCATTTTTAATAAATAAGTTTCATTAATTTTGGGGCATTAAAATAAAAGATTTTGTCCATTGAAGCATAACAAACTTTATTATTCTCAAAATTTAATTTTGACTTGTAAATTTGAATTGTAAATGATTGCAGTACATTATATGCTTGTACTTTTTTATTAATTGTAAAATCTGCTTTAAATAATATTCATTTTTTTTTTTTTTTTGAAACTACTCGGTATTGGCCGAGTACCTGATCAAAATTTGACCGAGTGCCGAGTTCTCGGCAATTCGGTCGAGTAGGCCGAGTACCGAGTAGTTACCGAGTACTCGGTACGTCTGTATGAGTATGTACAATTTCCTGTTCCAGGTTCATGGTAACCTTTGAAGAGTGTTTTCCATTTCTTTTTCAGTATCATTTGTTTGTCCCATTTTAAAGAAAAAAACATTTAAAACTGTTAAATAGTAGTTATTTATATGAAGGTTTAAAATAAGTATCAAAATGTCATTACCATCTACTGTCTCTTGTCTGAACTTCTTTCTCCAACAGACTTCCAAAAAAAAAACTAAAATCTATCTTTAAAATGGATTTTTACAATGCTTCAAGTATCCTAATTTGGAAGCAAGTTTCTTTTTTGCTTGATTGCATGCATTAATTTTTTTCTTGCAGAGTTAAAACTTGTCCCCAGCATTTTCCGTCATTACCATCGAACAGTTTTAACAGGTAACGAATAACGAATAAATAAACACCTTTCTGCTTGAAAATTAAATGAAGCAATTAACCAACGTTTTGATGCACAAAAGTAGCAAATTATTGCAGACACGTGTCTTTAAAATGAAGGGCTAATAAGTAAAAAATGTTCTTTCGCATATATATATATATATATATATATATATATATATATATATATATATATATATATATATATATATATATATATATATATATATATATATATATATATATATATATATATATATATATATTGATGCATAACTGTTTCTACAAACGGCGAAATTCTGCACAGAACAGTAAAAACGTTTAGTATTTTTGCACAACCGAACTTAACATTAGTAAAGAACTAAAATTTGTACGATGAAGAAAATGCTATAAATAAATAAATAAATAAGTAAATAAATTAATAAAAGTCAAGGGCGGATACAAGGGAGGGACGATGGGGGCGATCGCACACTCCTTGAGCCGAAAAACAGGAACTTTCTTCATGTATATTTTCGATATTGAAGTTTCAAAAACGCAATTTTACATAATGGTCGATGCTGTTAGCAGAAAGGGAGCTCTTCCCCTGAATTCTTCCGGAACTGAAGTCTTGAAGTCTGATCAAAGCCCATCTCTTATAGCTCTGGGGATAGGTACCGGAACTTTCTACAGGATTTTTTCCGAAATTGAAGTTTCAAAATCTCAATTTTAGACGATCTTAGAGGATGTTAGGAATGGGTCCAAGGGATCACCTTAGATATTTTTTTAAAGAAATACAATTGTAGGACATGTTTGATTACATAAGGGTAAGTACACGCCTTCGAAACCTTTTAGAAATTGAAGTTCTAAATAGTAAAGAGTAAAAAGCAATCGCCCCCTCCTTGAATATTTTCTGAATCCATCCTTGATAAAAGTTTGAATTTAACATTTTCGAACAAAAAACAGCCATTAGTATTTGCTTTTTGCTGCCAAAATACCTGTTCCTGATATTTGATTGACTCGCGGTTAATCTTGAGTTTACTGTACATTAAAATGACATTACCATCCATGTCATTAGCGTTCATCGCAAAAGTTATAAGCATGTGACTGCAGTGATAACTGAGAACAAAAATTATACTAAATTTTGAAAGAAATTAGTCGATGATTATTTCAACATTTTTTCAATATTTTAGCATTGTTAGTAAATTAATTTTGATTTTCGGTGATAACTTTAATGCATTATTAAATGATCAACAGATTCACGGATAAAAGTTAAAGAAAACTATGAAAAAAAATTGCAGACTGGCTACTTTTTGTCAAATTTACGAATTTAACCCTCAATATCTCTAAAATACGGAAGATGTTTGAATTTTTGCCATTTAACAAAAATACATATCTCGTCTTTCGAAAAGAAAAAAAACCGCGCAACTGTACCCTTAGTGAAAAGTTGAAAAACTGAAAAGTTTGGGATGCAAAATAAAGCTTTTTTAGATAATTGTTGCCCTTATATGCTTTAAAAAACGAAACTTAAAAACGAACCTGCTTTGTAGTAAATTTTATTTGCTAAAATATTTTTTTATTATTTGAGATTTCAAAATATAACACTTTAAAAGACATCAAATGACTTGAAAATTTGTGGAAATAAACTAACATAAAAAAACTAATATAAAACAAAAAGTTGCTTTAAAGGCGAGAAAAATCTTTTCTCTTGAATAAACTTTGCAAAGTAATTAAATTGAAACACAATGAAGTTATGTGAGTGTAATGTAGTTAAATAAAAATAAACTCTTTTAATTACTTCAGTTAACCTCTATCACGTTTTCGTCTTTCTTTCTTGATTAAGACAGAATTTTCATCAAAGTAAATTGAGTTTACTTGTTCTGTTGCCTCAAGCTTCTGTGTAAACATTAGAAAGAGTGAGAATTCTCAACACTTTCACCATTTTCCTCGTAGACTAAGGATTATCATCAGATTAAGGAAGCTCTATTTGCTTTGCGAGAAACTAATATTATGTTCGAAAAGTTCATTTCGTTACACAGGTTTTACTGATGCAAGAGTTTGAATGAAATGACTGCAAATAAAGCTGATATTTCGATTAAATGCAATAGAAGTAAACCTCCATAAATGACAAAAAATACAACTTGTGTGAAAAGTTGGATTTGATATGCTATTTCTTTTCAAAATTTTTATAACGTTTACCCTTCAAACGGGTTACCGTTATAACGACACATTTTTTTTTCTATTTCGATTATTATTTGTCTTTTTAACTTTTTCTCTATATTTTTAACGAATCTATATTTTTTATTAATTCTATTTGAACAAAACTATATTTCAACAAACTATTTTTTTATCAATTATGTTTCAACGAAACTATATTTTAAAGAACTATATAATTTAATAAATTATATTTTAACGAATTATGTTTTTAACCAGGGTTGGGTTTTGGACTGTCCAAAACTGGCTTAGGACAGGACAGGTGGTTTTTACCGTCCAAAACTGTCTTAAACTGTCCAAAACTATACTAAAACGAAAGAGGTGTAATCTAATCAATTCATATTTACTGCATGTAACAGTTGGTAGAGTAGTTTATGAAAGGAAATTCACAACACGACCAAGACAACTAATTTCAGTTCCATTTATAACTCAAAAGAATGTTATTAAATGTGCAATATTTAAGTGAAAAAAAAAGCTTAATTTTTTTCAATGGTTTTTGCAAATAAGTTTTACATTATGTTTTAAGGAAAATTATTTTTTAAATCATAGATAAAAGAACAAGAAATTGATGATTAAACACTTATGTTACAAAATTTGTGCTATTCTTTTTTTAGTTTATCTTTTTAATATAATACTCTGTAACTATTTAAAAAATTGTAATTTATTGCATTTAAATCAATTTTTGCACTACATTTTGAACACTTTCTTCTGCGCACATGCATAAATGTCGAAAAATTTGGTTTATGGAAAAAAAACTCTCCTGCATACAAATTGAAGTTTTTAATAAAGAATTTTTTTTTCTACATAACTGGATTAAAATCAGCTGCATAAATAAGTTACATTTATATTTATACTTGAATGTTCACATTGAATAAATATATTAAATAGTCAAAAAAATAATTTTGACACATTTTGTTCTGTTTTAGATATTTTCTCACAAAATATAGTTTCTCAAAAAGTAGTTTTGCACACTTTTGGACACAAAAGTTTTGAGCAGGACGGTATAACATTTGCCAACACTGCTTTCATTTGCACACATGCATAAAAAAAAGGGAAATTTAGCTACTAATATCAAAAGAAAAAAAAAACAAATCACCTCATGCATACAAATTGAAATTTTAATCAAGAAGTCAGTTTCTATGTGACTAGATTAAAATCAGCTGCATAAATAAGTTGAATGTTCTCATTAAATAAATGTTTAATATAAAACATTACTTTGTTACATTTTATTCTGTTTTTGATGTTTTCTCACAGAATACATTTTTTATAAAAATGTAGTTTTGGACACGAGGGTTTTGGACAGGACGATAAAAAGAAGGGTTTTTACCGTAGTGTCCAAAACCTTGCCTACCCTGTTTTTAACCAAACTATATTTTTAACATGTGCGAAAAGTTTGATTAAGTAAGTTATTTCATTTCAAAATTTTTATAGCGTTAACCTTTGGAACGGGTTAACGTTATCAGAGTAAATGTTTTTTCTTCTGTTATGAGGTGCATCCGTTTTTGAAACGAATAACCTTTTCTTACAATTTCAACCAAAAAAAGACTTATTTTTGAAGTTCAATTTAGTATACTATTTCTCTTTGACATTTTTGTGAGTTACACCCATCAGACGTACCAATTTTAACGTTATAACGGAGCATTTTAATCTAGTTTGTTAAACATTCGTTTCTGAGACGGGCAACTTTTTTTTTTTTCATTTTTCTTTCTCCGGTACATAGATTTTAATGTAGCTTTTTGCAATTATTAATTCATAGCAAAAAAAAAAAAAAAATGCAATAGAAGAACGTTTTTAAAAGCAGGGTGTTCTCGTTTAGTCTGCAACACTTCTATTTTTGTAACCGTTAGTTCCAGAAGCATGCTTCCGGTTACAAAATTGCTCAAAATCAGATGCAGAATCAAACTATTGGGAAAATTGAAGCGAAAGAAAAAATAAGTCACAAAATGCAAAATTTATCTTTTATCCGGGCTTTAGGTCCTCTAACTTTTATTTAGGGAAATAATCTCCTTTGAAAAATAATTGCAACACAAAAAATTTGACCTTAGTACTCCCAATATTCACCGAGGTATGAAACTCAGCGTTTTGTGACTTACACCACTTTATACTAGCTGTCAGTAACACCTTTTCTGGGAATATACATGGTAGTTTCCAAAAGTAAAAATCCTTCAATTAATACGAGATTTATTGAGCTGATCGGTACAACTGACTAATAGTTTTAAAAATAGGCATTTCCTGTAACAATGTACTTCTATAGACGGCTTTTATAGGACTCAAAGTCCTGTTTCGGAATATCTGCAAGGGTTGCCTTGACAAGTGCTTGGATGTCCTCGATGAAGTCGAAATGTTTTCTTTTCCGTCCTGATTTTAATAGTGGAAACAAGAGGAAGTCAGGAGGCAACAAGCCCGGACTTTATGGAGGCTGCGACACCACCAGAACGTTGACTCGGACCTTCTTCAGTCAGAACTCCCGGTACAAGTTTCGAGCAGACTTTCCGCATGCGCAACTTTTCCGTAACAATGCGTTGCACCATGGTTTCCGATAAGTTCAGGGCTTTTGCTACTTGGTATAGACTCAAACGTCAGTCTGAGTCCTAAATTCACACACTTGCACATTCACGGCAGTACGTCAGGCGCAGTGTTTCGATTCATACAAGCTGGGTGGACAAAAGTCAAGTTCAGAATTCATCATTCCATCACACAAAATTAAAGTGTTTCCAAATTGACATGATTTAATTGTTCAAGATGGATACTATTTATACTAGAAAGTGATTTTTTTCCTAATTTAATTACTCCTTCTGATAATTAAACAATATTAAATTTTTTTAAGATAAAGGAGTTTTTGGTCGTTTAAAACATTTCACGTAACGGTAATGATTTTACCCGTTTGTACCTGGGCTGAATTTTCTGTATATAATAGCTTTACTTTTTCCATCATTAATAATGCGTATTATAGTCAGCACACTCGCGTACAACATATTTTTTTTCTCTAGAGTACTTTCTTTCGTGTAGGGATTTCTTTGAAGAATGATTGAAGCACCCAAAGCTTTGGGTAAAAGAAAATATGTTGTGCTCGAGTGTGTTGCCTATTATACGTCTCATTAATAATGGGAAAGATTCAGTTACTATATACAAAAAATTTATTCCGGGTGCAAATGGATACAAGTCATTCTCATCAATTGAAAGTTTTGAAACGGGCAAAAAAATCCCTCGATCATCTTTAAAAAAAATTTAACATTGTTTAATTATCAGATAGATTAATTAAATTAGGGGAAAAAAGCAATTAATATTATAAATAATATCCATCTTGAACAATAAAATCATATGAAATTAGGAACACTTTAATTTTGTGTGATAAAATGATGTCTAGAACTCAACTGATTTATTCTTTTTGAAACGGATACGTACCTTTGAACCTTATTACTCACGTGATGGAAGGGAGTTAGACATAAACAAATAAGTAAGTATCATGTTTTGGTTTATTGTTTGCATTATCCCAACACCTAAGTTCAGAATTTTGAACACGACTTTTGTCCACCTAGCTTGTACTAATCGAAACAGGCGCGAGGTGCGTTCAGACTGAGATTCATCAGTCACCACTTCCCGGCCTTACGAAAGGCTTCATGCCACTTTTCCAATTGGGAACAGGACAGACAACAAGACAGACACCTAGTCCCAAACGCCTGCTGAAGTATTGCGAACGTTTCGGAAGGAAACCAGAGGCAAATATGATCGCTTTGCGTTGCTCTGACGAACTTACCATATCACACGTGTCACAAAACACCATATAGGGGTTACTGTTAAGGCCAATGGTGCCGTTCTGAAAGCTGGGAGGCAACTGACATGCGTTGTGTTTTAAAGCCAACAACCTGCTGTAAAGCCACCGTCGCTGTCAAGCGGAGCGAGCTGTAGGGTGCGCATGCGTCAGTATAACAAAAGACCCGGGTTGCCAAATTTATGAACAGTAAATACGGGACAGGCTTCTAAGTATGAAAAGGGAGGGAGGATGTTTTTGTGGTTACGCACTTACTGGTTGTGGTACATTTTTAAGGGGTGAAAAACAATCGTGTTTCAATAGCTTTCGAAAGATTTTACTCAAGATGTTTATGGGTGAGAACATTTTTGGAGGAACTCTTAAAGAATAAAGCAAGCAATATAACGAAGTTCAGTATACAGATCGACGTTGATAGGAACAGGTGCTAATTAGTTTAGTCTCAGTTTTCGTTTTATTTAATTTTTTTACCTTAAAATACTGTCTCGTATAGTAAAATTTTGTTATTTGCTAGAATACGGGACCTAAGCCGTCCCGTATGGAAGTTCACCGGGACAATTTTTCAAATTACGGGACTTTCCCTTGAAATCCGGGTGGTCTGGCAACCCTGCGAAAGGCTCATTACTTTTGGATGCTACCCTGTATAACAAAGGCTTAAAATTATATGTGTGCATGAAGTGTGTGTTTTCAAATTGTACAAGTTTTGTAGGGTGTTTTTGCTTATCATGGCATGACATTTCCATTTACTGCATGGTCCCTTAAAACTTTGAACTCGAATATATCCTTGAGTTTTGGTCGCAAAAGTGCCAAGTTTTTGTGCTAGTAATATTTTTCAATGGAGATTATTTCTCTAAATATGTTAAGGAACCTTTCGCCCGTATAAAAAGTAAAATTTTGTATTTTTGAATCTTTTTTTTTTTTTTTTTAACTTCAAACTTTCAATATCTTAACTCTGCATCTGGTTTTGTACATTTTTGCAACTGGAAGTTATCTACGACTAACAGTTGCGAAAATAGACGTCTTTCAGGTTCAACGGGAACACACTGTATATGTATATTTTGACATTACGCTTGAAGTATTCAAGACAAACAAACTTTCGTGCATAGCACCACCTATGGGGTATAGACACTTTCTATAGGGTATCTGTATGTTTTTTTTCCTCTCTCTCGTTTTTATTATTATTATTTTTTTAATCATACCCAATGTCGGAACTCGCTTTCTAAGAATTGATACTTTGTGTTGTGACTAAAAACAGTGGTCTGAGCGGGAGTTATGGAAGTTTTTGGTGTTTGTTTGATTTGCAATTCCGATTTTTTAAAAAAATTTTTTTACAGTACTATAGTAACTAGATTGCACCGTTCTCATGCGTTGAAAATTATGGCTTTATAAATTACTACTTAATCTGTGTTAACGTTAAGTACGTGCTTTTTCAGTATTTATTCGTTCGATTTCAGGCTAGTTGGATTCTCTCACGTTTTTTTTTTTTCATGTGGGTTGAGCTTTTTGCAAATGATGATGAGTATCCATTGTAGCCTTGAAATAGCTGTATGCTGTATTTTCTTAATGCTTTGGTTTTTTGAAATATATTTTTAAAATTTTATCGGATACTTTCTTGACTTTTAAGCCACAATTTCAGAATTACAAACACATTTGTATTTTCCAAAATCAAGAGAGATTGTTTAGATTTAGATAATGTTTTCGCACTTATGGTATGGTTTTGTCATATTTTCAAGCGTTCGAAGATGATTCTGAATTTTAGATAGGGTCTGGTGGGGGAAAGTGGTCAATGGGGTAAAGTGGTCATAATTCAAGTAAATTGCTATAGCTTGGAAATTAATGTTCGAATGAATGTCCACAACTGCTCTAAATATTTCTTAAAAACTAACTTGTCGGCTAAGATCATCTTTGTGTAACAATTCTGTGACCTGTTTTGCTAACATCAGTTTCTGACCTTGTGTGCATGTAGCGAGTCAGCGAAACAAATTCCTTATGATTCTTTGCTTCTTATCCTCCCCTTCCACACCACTTAGATTTTGCTCAAGATCTTGGATTCATTCTGTAAGCATTAATGTACATTAACGGATATACTCGTGGATATACGTGGATACATGTACTGGTGTATACACGTAAATGCACGTATATACGTCTAACAGGTATATAATCGTGTTTACACGTAAACATACGTATATACTTGTGCTTCCATATATATACACATGTGAGTAGACACGTACAAACACGCACTGGATATATCCACGAATTAACTCGTGTATACTCGTATAAGTATGTATGCACACTTATATATGCGTCGACTATACGTATATACTCAGGTATGCACTTATATACTCGAGATACGTGCAAACACGCATATGATGTTCGTTTATACGCGTATATACTCGCATAAACATGTGACACGTATATACTAGTGTAGACTACGTATTCACTCCTGTAGGTAATCAAGTATAAATGCTCATATACGCGTGTATACACGTATATACTTAAGTAGGCACGTGCATGCATGCATCTGATGTATACTTTTATCTATTCATATATGAACATGTTTACTCATGTCTACATGACACATATAGTATACTCGTGTATACCCGCATATACTCGTATATATACTTGCAACTATAAAAATAACCTAAATATACAAAAATTAGGATTATTTGTAACAGTTTTGCATCTATTTTTAACTGTGATCACTTTACCCCATGCTATGACCACTTTCCCCCACCCCATGGAGTAAAGTGTTCATAAATACAAAGGGAGAAGAAAACGTTATAAAACTACTTAAATCAATTTTTTTTTTCCTGAAATTCATTGCACCGTGTTCTTTAATAATGCAATGTAAAATAACAATAAAAAAATTCAAGTGTTTAAAGAATTTATTGTATTCATTATTCACCTCTCTAAATTGAAAACCTGCGATTTTATGACCACTTTACCCCACCAGACCCTATCCTTTTTTGTCGTTGGAATACATATTCGAATTATTTAATGCAGATTAGAAAGATATTTTTTCAGAACCTGTTATATATTTCTGAATTTCGTTTTCGTTTTTTATTTATTTTTTAATTTTTTGATACAGTTAGAAGATGCTTCCGATTTTCATCTTATTAGATTTTAAGTTGAAAAAGGATGTTTTCCATTTTCCTGAATATTTTGAAACGTTAAAAAAACTCTTCTTCAGGTGTTAAAAAACCTTATTTAAATTTTAAATAATATTTTTCAATTATAGAAATTGTGTGTATGTGAATTTTCGAATGTTATATGTCTGTTTTTGATTTTTACGTTACATTTCTGAAGCTAATGTACGTTCATTAAGTTTCTATCTCATTTTCTGACACATTAAATAGGTTTTTTTTCTTTTAGATTTTATTTTCAGAAACCGACGGAGTTCTAGTCGATGACGAAATATGTCACTCAGAAATTTCAAGCAATTTGTGATCTTAAATTTTTGACCCCGTGTCAGGTCGTTTCCGAAATTTTAAAAGTTTTTTTTTTTTTTTTTTCTGAAAGAGCATATTTAAAAACATAGGATTTGGCCATTTGTTAAACAATTCGACAAAGTTTAGAATTTTTTTTAACAAATGCGCAGATTCAATTTCATTTTCACGCTTCTGCACATGACATCACAAGTGATGAAATGCCATTCATTCATGCCATTAGCGCAGAACGCAATATTCAATTCGCTTCTTCACTAATATGTAGTGGCAACGATATGGTTGACAGCAAGTGTAGAGCGCAATCTTTAATTCGCTTCTGAATTATCATAACCTGGAAACGCGGTAGAGAGCAAGCGTCAACATTCAGTTCGCCAGTGGAGAGCGCGCCAAAGTACATCACTTGTGACGTCATAAAGACCACGCCTTGTTTGAAAAATTGGACATTTAAAAAACATGAAATGTTGGGAAAATGAAAGTATTTTATGGGTTCATGTTATTTATTTATTTATTTATTATTATTATTATTATTATTATTATTATTATTATTATTATTATTATTATTATTATTATTATTATTATTATTATTATCATTATTATTATTATTTAATTTTTGGCTCATTCCATCAACTTCAGTGACTAAAAGCAGTATTTTTGACTGAAGGAAAAAGCCTCATTAGTAATTCACTTAAATTATACTGCCGTGCTTAGCGCAAAAGTCGTATCTGAAGCCGAGTTCAAATTGATATTTCAGTTTAAAGTTTTTCAACCTCCATGTATTTGATTCAGATGCAACGTTTTCGGGATTTTTTTAAAAATATTTCCCACTGACATATGAACATAAAATATCGTACTAAGGTGAAATACGTGACACACCTGGTGACAGCAACTCAATTTTGATAAAAAGTGCAGATACGACTTTTGCCCTTAGCACGACATTATAGGAGGTGCAGCTGCAGTCTGTGACTAATGGAAGCTGAAAGAGGTAAAACCAAGACAACGTACGTACGGAATATATGTCCTGACCAATGAGACATCTGGCTGTACCACGAAATATTGAAATGTTTTGCCTCTGGGGATAATTTCCTAAATCACCTCAATATGGTGAATATTCAAGCTCCAGAAGTTGCGAATAATTAAAAATAGCAAAAACCCTTAGCTATTAAAAAATTAAAAAATTAATAAATAAATAAATAAATAAGTAAATAAATAAAAATGGAATGCAAGGTTAGTAAAAAAATATATTAGTCATCGATTTTCTCGACTCACAGGGAGTAAAAAATTTCCAAAAGCGCTTCAACACGTATCCTTATATATTATTTCTGTAGCCTGTTTTTGGTTTCTACGCCAAATTTCCCTCAATTCTTGATCGATTTCTTTGATTTACGGCTTATTTTATAGCTTATGGTGCTGGCTACTGACGAAAAATAGACCCAAGGTCTGAAAATTGTTTCTTTTAGCCGAAAAACCTGTTTTAAAGAACCAGAATAAGGTTTTCGGTCAAACTTATAACTTTAATTTGCGCTATGACCGACAGAGCTGAGTAGCTTGATCGGCAGAGCGTTCTCTTCGTAACCAGGAGATTACGTGTTCGGGCCCACGTCCGAACAATCTGCAACAAAAAAATTAGAAAAATATCGCGCATTACATGAACACTGAATTAAACGAATAACAACAATGAGGGAATAGAATAAATGAGAAGGAAATGCTCCTTGCTGATATGAAAACATTCAGTGATTTTGTGCTAAATTACTTCGAAATTGCACGTGTTTTTTTTTTTTTTTTTTTTTTTTTGAAGCTTTGGCTCTGGAAAGAAAATTAAAGCATAATGTAAGCGAAAATATAAGTAACAGGTTTAAGATTTCAGACTACAATAGAATTGTTTTTTGTTCAGAAAAAAAATAATAAATCGTATATTGATATATATATTCTTCTAATGAGTTTTTGACTCTTTGTACAAATAAATAAAATACTACCTCAATTTGAAGGGTAAAATATATATTTTTTCTTCTTTTTGCGAAAAAACAAATAGCTTATCACATTTTTACTACATTCGAAAGCATAGTTCAATTTATTTTGTATTTTAACCGTGCTGTTAAATGATGAACACGTGCTGCCATCTAAGTTATAACGGTTTAAGCAGCCTGCGATAACAAATTGTAAAAATTTTCAAAAATAAAAACATTTTTCTTCAATATCTTATCTTATATATTAATCCCCTCTCATTTTTAAACTTATCAGGCTGGCCAATGACGAAAAAAAGACTTACGGTCGAAAATTCAAGTTTTCGAAATCGCCTCTTGCTGTTTCAAAACCTTGATGCTGCCTGTAGTTCTTATGCATTTTTTAAAGCAAAGTTCTAATGCAGTTTTCCATTTTTTACGTCGCTTTCGGCAAAAAAAGAAAAAAAAAATAGCCTGTGTGTGTGTTTATATTTTAATAAAGCTTAACAGCACTGGACTTAGTTGTTCGGTTTAATTGATAAGTTTTTTTCGGTAGAGCGTTCGGCTATAAACTATCTGAACTTCGGGCAAGCTTGGGCTGTCCGACATAATATCAAATTTATATTAGTATTACGCATTACATGTAATCATAACATACACACCTAATAAAATAAAAGCAGCTTGGTGTTTCGACTCCTTTATGCAGGCTACAGTTATCATTCGGATAAGTTGATTGTTAATCGAACTGTGTTCTTTGACTACATCCAGACCACTCAACATAATGTAAGCATAAAAAAGTATTAGATTTACCTAAAGAAATCCTTTTTGTGCAGAAAAACAGTTTTATTGTATGCTAAAATGTAGATGTTTCTAATAGCAGTGTTCGACCTTTTGTACAAATGAAAAAATACTACGCCCGATTAAAACTACGAGTTTCACTCAGTAAACCTTTAATTTTTTATTCGCGCGAATACGATATAAAGCATTAAAAGTATTATCAACTTCATTAGCAAGAAATTATTTTCTACTCCTCTGCTTTCTGCTGAAAAAAAAAAAACATTTTGTCTACGTTCGAAAAATTACACTTAAGAACGGACTCAGTTCAACTGGTTTTGGTTTTGAATTTTAAGTGTTCGATTAAAAGAGAAACATGTGAGGGCATTTAAGCCGTAACGGTTAAAGCAACCTTCTATGTGAAATAGTTCAATATTCAAAGATAAAAACACTTATTTTCAATCAAATTTATTACTTCTCTAGAATGTTTGTTTCAATCGCTACGTGAGATCTTCGTCATTCTTTAATCAAATTCCATGCTTTGCGAACAATTTTAAATCGTATCATGCTGGTTAATGACAAAACACAGATGCATGATCTTATTATTATTATTATTATTTTTTTTTTTGGAAAAAAACTTTTTTGCTGTTTTTTACTACGCATTCCTTCAATGAATAGCTTTCGAAAAGGAAGGCGCAATTGCTGGGTTTGTTGGGGTGTCGGGCTGTTAGTCAAAATGGCGCCAATTCGAATACGTGCCAATAAATATCTCTTTAATGTTTTTTTTTCCCGTCAGATGCTGATATGTGCAGGACTGTATTTGCCACAACCTATTTTTTCACATGCACAATTATTGCTTTTTCACGAGTCACCACTCAGCCACACTTTTAATGACATTTATGTTTGCATTGAAAATATGTACGATTAAAAGGGGCGCTATGATCAAATTATCACAACGTTGTATTTAACGAGGTTTTGTTACTGATGTCTTTAAATTACATGCCTTCTCTTCTGCGCTTACTTTTTTTTCGGTTCTTCGTCATAATGTTCTTCCTTTGAAATTCTTAAAGAGCGAAATGCCTTATGAAACGATTTGAAGCACAGTGCGGAGTTCCGCACGGGTCGACTAGTAAAAATAATTACGCATTTAATGACTCAAACTTCCACTTTCAGAAGAACATAATTATGTTATTATTGTTTTCATTAAAGCCCATCTGGAGCCACCTTTAAGAACGCATTTAAGAGAATTAAATGCACTGCAGAGAGACGCTAAGTGAAGAAACATTAATCGGGGATGTAATTCCCATTTGTAAACGATCTCGGACTTTTAAGAGATGAATCTGTAGGCAAGGCACGTTTCGAAATCAAATCCGAAAACTTATTCGCCAACACCTCCTGCTAATTTCATGGCTGGCTGCCCAAATTCGCTCCGGCAGCTAACTGGCCTTCACGCTAAGTAATGACGGCAAAATGCAAATTTCACGAAGGAAAAGCTCTCCCTATTAAGTTGAATGATGCCCTTTTTAAATTACACACAACCCGCAGTTTTTCTAACTCATTCTCAGTGATTCGGGACTTCCTATTTCATGCTTTTTTTTTTTTCCAGGATGAAAATGCATGCGACATATGAATTGAGATAAATTCTCTGAGGGTGTTAAAAGCGATTCCTGTTGCTTTTTATCTCGTAAATCTGGTTGCGTTTAAATAACTTTTTCAAAACGAAAATACGCGGTGAATGTTTTGTTTCGCTATAGTTCCCTCGTCTGGCGCTCTTCTCCATGTTTCTGTGCATACATTCTCATTCACATTAAACTTGACGCATTCTATTTGATCTCATCTCTTGCAATAAGGATGATTATTTCACATGCAGACAGTGGCGTACACAGCACCCCGGTCACCCCCGCGGCGCGAGGGATGGGAGGGCGCAAGAGGCATGAGGGAGCACGGTCTAAAAAAATAACAGTTAAAGTTTTTTAAAAAAAATTCTGGGGGGGGGGGGATGCGGATGCACTTTTAAATCTTGCGGGAAGGGAGGCGCACCGAAGTCTATGCACGCTACTGCATACATAACGTAAAAAATAACGACTTAGTAAATTCTCATTTTCGCATTGATTTTATAAATTCTCTAGCGGTTCCCCGTAGTAGAAAATTCAAAGGTAATTTGGTTAGCTTGTTTATTGACAAATAACGGATGACGAATTTCTCGCCAATTTGCTATGTTCATTTGCTCGCCCAATGTTCCACGTTAGGATAATGTGCTCGGTAAAATGTTCTTAAAGTTGGAATAGAAAAAGAACAAAATGGGATTTTCAAAAAACCACTTCGAGGTGCACACTCCCGTGCTACAAACTAATTCTGTGCCAAATTCCATGAATATCAGTAGAACGGTCTAGGCGCTAGACGCGTCACAGACATCCAGACAGATATCTGGACAGAGATCCAGACTTTCAGCTTTATTATTAGTAAAGATTAACGACCAAATTAATGAGTAATAATTTGAACTTACTTATCTTTAACTTCCTTTCAAAAATAGTCTAGTAAAGTTTGGCATAATCAGTTGCCCAAGGTCAAATCATTCGATTAACTTTGAGTCATTCGTAAGTTCGATAGCAACGTTCTCATTTCGGAAAGACTATCTTCTTTCGGCAAATTTTATAATCGAGTGAACCTTCAGAATGATTTCATAACCAAATGAATCTTTCTAATGATTTCATAATCGAATGAAAGTTTTGATTGATTTCATAATCCAATGAACCTTTCGAACGATTTCCAATCGATTGAATGATTTTATAATTGAATAACATTAGTCCGTTAATTTAGGTTCAAAATGGTATATGGAATATTTTGTTCCATTAAAAGGTTTGACACGACTGCATTGAAATGCCGTGTCTTGTGTGTTAATAAAACATAGAATAAAATGGCATAAATAAATATTAGGTCAAGCAACTTTTCTTAGATTGTCCAAATAAATATTGGAACACAAAGGTTTTACTTTAATACCATATAACGAAATATGAAAAAATAGATATGATTAGTAAGTGGAAATTATTAAAATTGAAAAACAAAATTCAGTCATGTCGGACATGATTTGTACTATTTCGAGGGAATGACTTAATGCAAAAAAAGAGTTCAAATACATGTTGTCTAGGTATCACATTTCATTGTATTAGTATTTACCAAAAACTGCAGACGCTAAAATCAAGTTGTAATACAAACTCAATCCGGGGAACTGGAAGAATAATAATACCAATAAAATGATAATAATAATAACTTTTAATAATAATTGTAATAAAGTAAAAACGGCCTATATTACTCAAAAAAACTTATATACGTTCATGATCAGCTTAACTACTAGCGGTGTCAATTTTTTTCAGTAACGGTTCCTAAATTAAAAAGTGTTTTCAATCGGTACTTTTTATAACATAAGAACGCGTGATTATAAAGCAAGAAAATTCCATTTTAGCAGCTCATATCTTTTTACAAGTCAAATACTGAAAATGACTCTTCTGTTTTCCGTTGCAATTGCAGCCGTTTAGATTAGAATCATCCGAATCATTCGAATTCGCCCTTTTTATCTCATTAAATTTCTTTGGAACATACACTAAATATTTTCTCCAATTTGAATGATTGTTAATTCTAATGATAAGGCTTTTTTTTCTCTTTAGTTCAGAATTATTATAATACATTTTCAGTTAATTTCTTTTACTTGATTATTGCTTTGAATACAAATCATTGAAGACATTCTTCTTGAGATGATGATATGAAGATGAA
This sequence comes from Uloborus diversus, assembly GCF_026930045.1. NCBI lineage: Eukaryota > Metazoa > Arthropoda > Arachnida > Araneae > Uloboridae > Uloborus > Uloborus diversus. The sequence continues at coordinate 49,005,397 of NC_072734.1, read as the reverse complement.
CCAACAGCAGTACGAAGTAGCACTTTATAAAGTTTGACCTATTTGATTTTCGTTTATAAAAAAGCAATCCTGAAATTAAAACAGTAAATGACCAGGATGAAGAAACTAGCATTTATATTCTGGAAGCAGGAAATGTACAATGAAAAAAATATGATGACTAACATGAGAAGCATAGTACACATTCTGTCTCTCTTAAAAATATCACTTGAAATATTTTTAGTTCATTTTTCCGCAAGAAAAAAGATAGAATAAATGAAAGTGTGAAATAATAAGGCGCTTAGTACCCCATGAAAGTACGGGTTGACAAGAATTAACTTAGACACGCATAATATACCATAACTTTAATGCTAATGAAAATATTACGATCAAACTTTAAAATAAATATGAATACATTATTTCGTCTAATATACTTACAGATTTTTAAAGTGGCTACCTTTAGGATTAATACAGAGCTTTAAACGTGTCACAAAATTTTCGACTCCGGGCCGCAACTCACTTACTGATATTTTATCCTGTGCCTTGCATAAGGATTTTTTTTTTTGGGGGGGGGATGCAAAAGTTTTATGAGGTTTAGCACACACCCTTGTCTCCACGATGGATCAAACAGAATAATCCATTGGATGCAAATCTGGGGAATACGGTCGCCATTCTTGAGCTCCAATGAATTCCGGAAAATGTGTCCTGCACCAGTCTTGAGTGCCTTTAGCTCTGTGTGCAGGTATAGAATCCTGTTGGAAGGTATATCTTTCATTTCCAAAGAACTTTGCGACCAAGGTAAGACAACTTCTTCCAAAATGCATTTGCGATATGTTTCTTGACTAATTTAATTCCCTGACCAACAAACAGAAGTGATATTTTCCCACTTGCACATATCCTCCTCAAACCATTATATTATGGTCATTAACGCAGTTTAACAGTGCAAGAAGGCAGTGTTGGGCATCAACTAAAAAAATCAACTAAATTTGTAATTGATTGATTAGTTGACTAAAGTAATCTGACTCCCATTTAGTTCAGACTAATATTTTAAAAATTTAATTCAATTGCAGAAGAAGATTAACGTTAGTTTAAACTAACTCGTTAGTTGACTAAAAAAACTAATTTAGTTCAGATTGATTTAGTTCAGATTAAATTAATCAGATTGAATTTAATCAAACTAAAAGTAATCAGATTAAAAGTAATCAAATTGATTTGATTACTTTTTTAATTCAGATTAAATTTGTAAAATATAAATATCACATGAACAGAGGCACATTTGTATTTCTACGTGTATATATATATTTATGCAAGCATACACGAGTTAATGCGTGTACATACGACTACGTGCGGGTATATACGTATATAAACGTGTTACCCCGCGTATGTTCGTGTACGGAGGTATATTTGAAATTTTAAGTAAATATACATATTTATGTGTGCATACACCAGTAAATACGTGTATATACGAGTATGTACGTGTATATAAGAGTATGTACGTGTACACATAAGAATATGCGTCTAGATACGTGTTACCCCGAGTATACTCGTGTAAAATGGTACATTTGTATTTCTACGTCATATTCCAGTGTGCGTATACGAGAAAGTACGTGTATATACAAGTATGTTCGTGCACACACGAGAATATGCTCATAGATATGTGTTACCCCGAATTTACTCGTGTAAAGAGGTACATTTCTATTTAAACGTGTATATACATATTTATGCAGGCATATACGAGAAAATACGTGTATATACGAGTATGTACGTGTACACACGATTATGCGTATAGATACGTGTTACCCCGAGTATACTCGTGTACAGAGGTAAATTTGCTTTTAATTGTGTATATACATATTTATGCGTGCACACAAGCTAAGATACGTGTATATACCTGTACACATGAGAATATGCGTATAGATACGTGTACACATGAGAATATGCGTATAGATACGTGTTACTCCGAGTATACTCGTGTAAAGAGATACATGTGTATTTCTACGTTTATATACATATTTAAGCGTGCATATACGAGAAGGTACGTGTATATACAAGTATGTTCATGTACACACGAGAATATACTTATACATACGTGTTACCCAGAGTATACTCGTGTACAGAGGTAAATTTCTATTTAAACGTGTATATACATATTTATGCAGGCATATACGAGAAAATGCGTGTATATACGAGTAAGTACGTGCACAAATGATAATAGGCTTATAGATACGTGTTTAACCCGAGTATACTCGTGTAACATGGCACATTTGTATTCCTACGTGTATGTGCATATTTATGCGTTTATAAACGAGTAAAATACGTGTATATACGAGTATGTACGTGTACACACGATTATGCGTATAGATACGTGTTACTCCAAGTATACTCGTGTACAGAGGTAAATTTGCTTTTAATTGTGTATATACATATTTATGCGTGCACACAAGCTAAGATACGTGTATATACGTGTACACATGAGAATATGCGTATAGATACGTGTTACTCCGAGTATACTCGTGTAAAGAGGTACATGTGTATTTCTTCGTTTATATACATATTTAAGCGTGCATATACGAGAAGGTACGTGTGTATACAAGTATGTTCATGTACACACGAGAATATACTTATACATACGTGTTACCCAGAGTATACTCGTGTACAGAGGTAAATTTCTATTTAAACGTGTATATACATATTTATGCAGGCATATACGAGAAAATACGTGTATATACGAGTAAGTACGTGCACAAATGATAATAGGCTTATAGATACGTGTTTAACCCGAGTATACTCGTGTAACATGGCACATTTGTATTCCTACGTGTATGTGCATATTTATGCGTTTATAAACGAGTAAAATACGTGTATATACGAGTATGTACGTGTACACACGATTATGCGTATAGATACGTGTTACTCCGAGTATACTCGTGTACAGAGGTAAATTTGCTTTTAATTGTGTATATACATATTTATGCGTGCACACAAGCGAAGATACGTGTATATACGTGTACACATGAGAATATGCGTATAGATATGTGTTACCCCGAGTATACTCGTGTAAAGAGGTACATTTGTATTTCTACGTTTACATACATATTTAAGCGTGCATATACGAGAAGGTACGTGTATATATAAGTATGTTCGAGTACACACGAGAATATGCATATAGATACGTGTTAACCCGAGTATACTCGTGCACAGAGGTAAATTTCTATTTAAACGTGTATATACATATTTATGCAGGCATATACGAGAAAATACGTGTATATACGAGTAAGTACGTGCACAAATGATAATAGGCTTATAGATACGTGTTTAACCCGAGTATACTCGTGTAACATGGCACATTTGTATTTCTACGTGTATGTGCATATTTATGCGTTTATAAACGAGTAAAATACGTGTATATACGAGTATGTACGTGTACACACGATTATGCGTATAGATACGTGTTACCCCGAGTATACTCGTGTACAGAGGTAAATTTGCTTTTAATTGTGTATATACATATTTATGCGTGCACACAAGCGAAGATACGTGTATATACGTGTACACATGAGACTATGCGTATAGATATGTGTTACCCCGAGTATACTCGTGTAAAGAGGTACATTTGTATTTCTACGTTTATATACATATTTAAGCGTGCATATACGAGAAAGTACGTGTATATACAAGTATGTTCGAGTACACACGAGAATATGCATATAGATACGTGTTAACCCGAGTATACTCGTGTACAGAGGTAAATTTCTATTTAAACGTGTATATACATATTTATGCAGGCATATACGAGAAAATACGTGTATATACGAGTAAGTACGTGCACAAATGATAATAGGCTTATAGATACGTGTTTATCCCGAGTATACTCGTGAAACATGGCACATTTTTATTTCTACGTGTATGTGCATATTTATGCGTTTATAAACGAGTAAAATACGTGTATATACGAGTATGTACGTGTACACACGATTATGCGTATAGATACGTGTTACCCCGAGTATACTCGTGTACAGAGGTAAATTTGCTTTTAATTGTGTATATACATATTTATGCGTGCACACAAGCGAAGATACGTGTATATACGTGTACACATGAGACTATGCGTATAGATATGTGTTTCCCCGAGTATACTCGTGTAAAGAGGTACATTTGTATTTCTACGTTTATATACATATTTAAGCGTGCATATACGAGAAAGTACGTGTATATACAAGTATGTTCGAGTGCACACGAGAATATGCATATAGATACGCGTTAACCCGAGTATACTCGTGCACAGAGGTGAATTCGTATTTAATCTAGTACATGCACTTTTATGCGTGCATATACGAGAAAATACAAGTATATACGAGTAAGTTCATGTACGCACGAGAATATGCGTATAGATACGTGTTTAACCCGAGTATACTCGTGTACAGAGGTAAATTTGTACTTGTACGTTAAAATACATATTTATGCGTGCATACACGAGTTATTCGTGTATATACGAGTATTTTTGTGCATATACGTGTATATATGTGTTGACTCGACGATATTCGTATATACAGGAATTTTACAAGTACGTGTGAACACAAGTAAATATGTGTATATACGATACATATTTGTAAACACGAGTTTATACGTATAAATACGTGTTATTCCGAGTATATTCGTGCACGGAGATATGTTTAATGTCTAAGTGTATGTACAAATTTATTTGTGCATACACGAGTAAATACATGTATATACGAGTATATACGTGTACACAAAGGAATATACGTATGGATACGTGTTAATCCGAGTATACTCGTGAACAGAGGTAAATTTGTATTTAAACGTATATATACATATTTATGCATGCATATACGAGAAAATACGTGTATATTCGAGTAAGTTCGTGTACAAGTAAGAATAGATGTCTAGGTTCTTTTTTTAGCCCGAGTATACTCGTGTACAATGGTACATTTGTATTTCTATGTGTATATGCATATTTGTGCGTTTATACATAAATAAATGCGTGTATAAACGAGTATGTACGTGAACACACGAGAGAATATGTGTATAGATATTTGTTACTCCGAATATACTCGTGTACGGAGAAATTTGCTTTGTATATACATATTTATGAGTTCATATAAGAGAATACGAGTGTGTAAGTATTCACACGAGTATATGCATATAGATAAATGTTACACCGCGTATTCTCGTGTGTAGAGGTCGTTGTATTTACACGAGAATATGCGTATAGATAAATGTTACACCGAGTATACTCGTGTGTAGAGGTACATTTGTATTTAAGATTGCATATACATTTTTATGCGTGCATACATGAGAAAATACAAGTATATACGAGTATGTATGTGCACACACAAGAATATGCGTATAGATACGTGTTTAACCCGAGTATACTCGAGTAGAGAGGTACATTTGTAGTTTTGGTTAAAACACATATTTATGCGTGCATACACGAGTTAGTACGTGTATATACGAGTAAGTACGTGTATATACGAGTGTGTACGTGTATATACGGAGCTGTACGTGTTAACCTGAGTATATTCGTGTCTACAGGAATTTTGTATCTCTACGTGCAAACAGAAGTAAATACGTGTATATACGAGTTCGTAAGTGCAAACACGAAATTTTACGTATAAATACGTATTTCCCGAGTCTATTAGTGCACGGATTTATATTCAAACTTCTAAGTGTACACAATGTTTATCAGTACAGCGTTTACAGACTTTCAGGGCAGATAGAGTACACCTAGACGAGGGGAAACACATAGCAATGCATGGTCGGAAACACTTTCCTGGCGCGGTAGTGACAACACCAATCACCAAAAAGACAAAACACGAATAAGAGAAGAGAACATGTTCAGAATTTTTAGTACAGCAAAAAACTAAGGAAAAAGAAAATTAAGGGGCCAACGATCATCATCAAAGAAGGTGTTCGAAATTACGACCCCGCCCGTAATATCGAAATTTAGCAAAAATACCGGGCGGGTCCCGGACTTCCTGGTGGAACAAAAACCACGTGTGCGCCTGCACCGTCATCTGATGCTTCGGTTTACGTAGCAACATCTGTTGTATGATCCAGACAAATCTTACCAGTATTTTTGCTGTATTAAAAAACTTTTTTAACAGTATTAAAACCTTTTTTTTTCTCTTAATCGTGCCCTGTCTTACGCTTTGTATCGTCACTATCGCGTCTAGGTGCACTGTATCTGCCCTGAAAGTATGTAAACGCTGTACTGATACATCCTGTATACTTATTTATGTGTGCAAACACGAGTAAATACTTGTATACACGAGTATGTTCGTGTACATACTAGAATTTGTGTATGGATACGTGTTAACCCGACTAAACTCGCGTACAAAGGTAAATTTGTATTTAAACGTTTATATACATATTTATGCATGCATATACAAGAAAATACGTGTACGAACGAGTAAGTGCGATTCCACACGAGAAAAGACGTATAGATACGTGTTTAATCTGAGTATACTCGTGTACAATGGTACATTTGTATTTCTACGCGTATATGCATATTTATGCATTTTTGCACGAGTAAATACGTGTATATACGAATGTGTACTTGTACACACGAGAATATGCTTTAGATACGTGTTCTCCCAAGTGTACTCGTGTACAGAGGTAAATTAGCTTTTAAACGTGTATATATATATTCATGCGTGCATATAAGAAAAAAAACTTGTATTTTCGAGTATGTACGTGTACAGACGAGAATATGCGTGTAGATACATGTTTAACCCGAGTATACTCGTATACAGAGGTACATTTGTATTTGTAAGTTAAAATACATATTTATGATGCATACTCGAGTTTATGCGTGTATATACGAGTATGTGCGTAAACGTGTTAATCGGAGTAGATACGTTTACACACTAATTTTGTATTTGCCACGTGTATGTACATCAAAGTACGTGCAAACACAAGTAAATACGTTTATATACGAGTATATAAGTGTAACTTGTTATCCCGAGTATATTGTTGTACAGATGTATATTTTTATGTCCAAGTGTATGTCAATTGCAGATACAAAGAGGGGTCGTGAAGGTCAGGACCCGCCCTCCCCCCCCCCCACACACCGCGGGGAATATTTTGAACGTTTGCTTGAAAAATACAAAAAAAGTATCGAAACCATGAGAAAATGTAATAATCTTTTTGATTTTTTTTTTTGGGGGGGGGGCATTACAGTAGAACCTCGACAATTCGAATTAATTGGAATCCGACCCACTCCGGAATATCAAAAATCCGGAGAATGAAAAAAACAAAACAAAATAAAACATACTCACTGAAAATCACCTTAAAAGGAAACACATAGAATTACAAATAAACAGCAAACATATCTACAAAGTCTGTAATCTTCTCCTGTGACAGTTCAATTTTTTCCCTATCGAGTAAAACAAATTGATTCTAAGTTGCATTGCGAAGAAAAGGGAACTCAATCAACGACATAACACGGTCTTGCCCGTGAGAGGGTTAAATAAATAATTATTATGGAATTTTGACGATCGCTCTTTAAATGTAAAGGGAAATCGGTCAAATCGATCGAGCCGGATTATCCGGTGATCCAGACTAATGGGGTCCGTGGCGCCGACATCAAATTTGAAAGGCTTGTTTTTGAAAAATTTTCGTGTTTTTAATAGGTTTTTGAAGGTGGGGGAGCCCCCCAGAATATGAGGGACTTTCTTATTTAAGGACGGGTATCCCCTTACGTAAGTTACTCAGAAACAGACCATGCATCAGCCATCTGGATTTAAAAAATTCAAGCATTTTATTCCAATAAAACCAGAAGCAGTGTGGTCTCCGGGGGGGGGCGTGGTCAGTATAGCGGGTGGCGTAAAATTTTTAGGGCTTGTTTTTGAAAAATTTTAGCGTTTACAATGTTTTGGGGGGGAGAATCCCCCCCCCATAACTTGAGGGCAGTTTCTATTTAAGGGAGGTATCTCCTTACTTAAGTTACTCTGAAACAGAACAGGCATTGGCCATCTGGATAAAAAAAATTCAAACATTTTATTCTAATAAGATCAGAAGCAGTGTCACCTCCGGGGGGGGGGTAGTGGGGCGGGGTGCGCAAACTTCGAATTTTTAAGGTTTGTTTTTTAAAAATTTTCGTGTTTTAATGAGTTTTTGGGGGTGGGGGGAACCCCCCGTAATTTGTGGGGGTTTCTATTTAAAAGGGAGTATCCCCTTACGCAAGTTACTCTGAAAGAGAACATGCATAAGCCGTCTGGATAAAAAAAATTCAAGCACTTTATTCCAATACTAGTGGCACCCGCACGGCTTCGCCCGTAATAGAAAAATTAAAGGTCTTTTGGTTCGCCTGTATATTTACAAATAATGTATGGTGAATTTTCTCGCCAATTGGCTTGTACCGACGTTACAGTTCCACGTTATGATAATTTCGTATCTCGTCAATTGGCTTGTGCCCTTGTTACGGTTAAACGTTAGGATAATTTCGTAATTTATGATAGTTTTTTTTCTTAAAATTGGAATAAAAAAAGAACCACATCGAATTTTCGAAAAATCGCTTCGAGGTGCACACCCCCATGATACAAACTAACTTTGCCAAATTTCATGAAAATCGGCCGAATAGTCTCAGCGCTATGCGCGTCACAGAGATTCAGACATCCAAACATCCTCCAGACAAAGAGACTTTCAGCTTTATCATTAGTAAAGATTATGTGAAAAAGGGCTTAAAATTTTAATAGAAAATTAATAAAATCGAATTTTCGAAAAATCGCTTCGAGGTGCACACCCCCATGCTTCAAACTAATTGTGTGTCAAATTTCATGAAAATTGGCTGAACGGTCTAGGCGCTATGCGCGTCACAGAGATCCAAACATTCATACAGAGAGACTTTCAGGTTTGTTGCTTAAAAAGAAAGGAAAAGGAGAAAGATAAAGAAGTAAAGAAAAGAAAGATAAAGAAAGATAATTTTCAGAACAAATTCTTTCCCATTTCATTAAATTTCTGTGAAAAATGGGCTTAAAATTGGAATAGAAAAAGAACAAAATCGAATTTTCGAAAAATCGCTTCGAGGTGCACACCACTATGCAACAAACTAACTTTGGGCCAAATTTCATGAAAATCGGCCGAACGGTCTAGGCGCTATGCGCGTCACAGAGATCCAGACATCCTACAGACATCCAGACATCCTCCGGACAGAGAGAATTTCAGCTTTATTATTAGTAAAGATTATGTGTAAAGGGCTTAAAATTTTAATAGAAAATTTATAAAATCGAATTTTCGAAAAATCGCTTCGAGGTGCACACCCCCATGCTACAAACTAACTTTGTGCCAAATTCAATGAAAATCGGCCGAACGGTCTAGGCGCTATGCGCGTCACAGAGATCCAGACATCCTACAGACATCCTCCCGACAGAGAGACTTTCAGCTTTATTATTAGTAAAGATAAAGAAGATAAAGATAAGGAAGACCAAAAGCAGTATTGTGTACCAAATGGGGGGGGGTAGTGTGGGTCATGTCGCAAACTGCGTCAGTCCAAAGGGGGTGTTTTTAAAAATTATTGATTTTTAAAGGTCTTAAATCGGTAAGGGGGGCAGCCCCCCAACCCCCAATGTCCCCCCCCCGTAACACATTAGGAGCTTCTTAATATTTATTGGGGGGGGGGAGAAGAGAAAGGAACCCCTTAAGGAATCCAAACGCAATCTGTAGTTTTAACAGTGTAGATTTATTTCTGTCTGATTAGATTTAGTATAAATTTTAATCTGACGAAATTTAATCTGATTACTTTAGTTGACTAAATCAATCTGATTAAATTAGTTTGACTAAATTCAATCTGATTACTTTAATCTGAACTAAATCAATCTGAACTAAATTAGTTTTTTTAGTCAACTAACGAGTTAGTTTAAACTAACGTTAATCTTCGTCTGCAATTGAATTAAATTTTTAAAATATTAGTCTGAACTAAATGGGAGTCAGATTACTTTAGTCGATAGAGGATTTAGTTGATTAATGCCCAACACTGCAAGAAGGTACTGAACACAAGGTTATGTGCTAAATTTTCGAAAACTTTGGCATCTCTAAAGAAACCCTCATGCATGGGATGGAATAAAATATCAGTTAGTGAGTTGCAGCTCAGAGCCGAAAGTTTTGTGGCACGTTCAAAGCTCTGTATTAACCCTAAAAATAGCCACTTTGAAAATTTGTAAATATATTAGACTAAATAATGTATTCATATTTATTTTGAAGTTTGGTGGTAATATTTTCATTAGTAGTTAAAGTTATAATGCAATATGTGTGACCAAGTTATTTCCTGTCACCCTGTATTAATTTCATTTCCGGAATTTTAATCTTTGCATTTTAATTGCAATATACAGGGAATCGAACTTAAAATTTTAGAGAGCAGATTCTCAATTAGCCGAATAAAACTCCAAATTTTGCCGAATCATGATAATTTTGAAGAATGGAACTCAAAAATTTCAACGAATGATGATAATTTTGCAGAATTGTTAAACAACATTTGAATTAGGAAATTTTTGGAAGGTCACTGTGACCTCCCCTTGTGGCTCCCCGGGAAAAATATTCGAGTACAAGGAATCATTATAGATCATAATATCTTCTGCACCATGCTAAACTAAATAATGTGAAAGTTGGCACGTTTCAGGATAGAAGCCAAAACACTGATTCTTTCATTCCACCCCCCCCCCCAGACGCGTTCATTTATTTTCAACGTTTTAATCTTTGTAAAAAAAGCATTAAGTGTAAAACTATCGTTTGAGGTAGTCATAAGCAGTAGGTAGCCCTTTTTGAGTACTTCAGCAAACCATCGAATTTGAAAAACGTAATTTTTCACATTCGTTACTTTACCATGGTGCGGACGACTCTTTGTATTAAAAATTGTTTTTGGAAAAATAATGATTTGCACTTGTTGCGGGTGTAACCGTACAATCCCGTATACGCCCGCAACGAGCATAAATTATTATTTTTTTAAACAAGATTTTTTTTTTAATAGAAAGTTGATATTTCATGTTTTGATACTTAATGGTTCCTTACACTCAAAAAAGAAAAAAAAAAGCCAAAGTTTTAAATTCCGAGAGTAAAGTACAAATATACACCTTTTAAAATGTCTCTGGTGACCTTGAGTGATGCCATTTACTAATAGATAAACAAATGGAAATTCAGCAAACCGACTTCGGTTAACCGAGGTAGGAGAATCTCAGAGAATCGAGGTTTTACTAAATATATAGTCAACCCTCAGTAATCTGAACCCTATTAAACCGGACTTCACTTAAACCGGACAGTCATTTAGATGTACATACTATATAAATAAAAGGCGAGTTATCACAAGAATGCATTTTTGTTGGCCGTATTTTGTAATTTTCTAATTTTCTCTTACGCAGTTTTATACTTCATTTTGAATTAAAAATACAATTTTTACTGTGTACAGAAGTTAGTTTATGAACCTGAGCTCAACTAATAGGTTATTTTGTTTCATGCGTTCTTTCATCAATTCAAACAACCTGAATCGCCAATTAATCTGGACTAATAATGTTCTACTGTATTTTTATTTTACGATTTCTAATTGAAAAGCTAAATGCAAATTTAGCATCGAAGTAAGAGCATTAAAATTAATTTTACTGATTTATGAAATCAATAGTTAAGCTATGAAAGAATTTTTCTTATTTATGTAGTAACTTGCTTTTGAGGCAAACTAAACTTACATAATCTGATGGTAATCCTCCACCTCTGAGAAGTGGAAGTGTTAAGAAATCTGCCTTTCTTCTGTTTACACAGAAGCTCGAGGCAACAGAACAAGTAAACTCAATTTACTTTGACGAAAATTCCGTCTTAATTAAGAAAGAAAGACGCAAACGTGATGGATGTTAATTGAAGTAATTAGAAACGTTCATTTTCGCTTAACTACATCAAGCTCATCAAATTAAATTGCGTTTGAAATTTAATTACATTGAAGGTTTTATATAAGGAAGTTTTCCTTTCACAAATACCTTTTTTGTTTCAAAAAAAAATTTTTTTTTGGAAAATTAATTTCTCAATTTGGTACATAATTTATTTACAGCAAGCACTGAAAGTAGTTAAAACAATAATTTAACAATTCAGAGGGTCACAAGGGTTTATTAAAACAATATGCAAAAAAAAAAATCAAGGGGAGTTTTTCAGTGTTTGTCATGCCAACACTCATCTTTTGCTTTCTTCAAATTTTGCGTTCATATTAATATATCTTTTTATTTTATTTATATTTTAATGAATTTTATACATAACAATTAATATATGATAGTCTTGTTTCAATTGTTACTCATTAAAATCGTAACTCAGGATGAATAACGTTAATATTTCGTTATTTCACAACTGATTTATAATTTACGGATGTGGTGCACGAAAAAACAACTCGGCAAACAAAGAGCTGTTATAAATCAGAAATAATTTCTGCGGGTTTATAACATTTGTTTTGTTCAGGGCTCGTTGAACAAATTTTGGAAACGAAGTAAAAAATACAGCGTGAAAAATCTCGCTCCAAATGTCACTGTGTAGATTACTATTATTCAATCTCATGTTAATAACATGCCAGGTCTAATTTCTGATTATCTCATTTCCTCGCGTAGTACATATTTTCATTTTGGCAATGTTTGTATTTGGTGTTTCGGAGGCTTTAAAACTCCATGAGTCGGAGTCGGATTGGTAAGTGTCTGAGGTTTTAAAACTCAAGGAGTCGGAGTCGGTGACTTTTTCCCCGACTTCGCAAAGTTGGTAACTTTGTAGCAACACAAGAAATAAAAAATAGTCTGCTGCTTCCCCAAAAGGAAAATATTTTTTTCTTTTTGATACTGTTTTTTTTCTTCCTTTCTTTCTTTCTTTTTTTTTTTTTTTTTTTTTTTTTTTTTTTTTTTTTTTTTGTCCAACTGCAGAAACAAAGTTTTTATTTTGAGTCTTCGAAGAACTTTTCAATTACACTATGATATCCTTGATACATTTGTGGAATTACTTTTTCTTTGCTTTTCAAAAATCTCCATTTGCTCTCAAAGGCGCTCCGTGGAGATCACTGTGACCTTACAAAAAATTTCGAATCCGACAAATTTTGCCTGACCATTCGGTAAAATTGTCATCATTCGACAAAATGAAGAGAATTGTTTTGAGCATTGAATTCGGCAAAACTTAAGTGCTCCATTCAGCAAATTGAGAATTTCGAACCCCCCTAAAAAATTTGGGGCTCCCTTGTTCGCCCTTCAATTTATTATATTAATGTTTTTCGAACACGAGTTTGTGTATAAATATCCAAAGTCGCAATCTGCTCTTCTTACTTTATTCGTCTTCCTCTTTCAAGAAAAAAAAAAAGAAAGAAAGAAATGCAAACGAAACAAGAAGTGCCATTTTAACTACATGTATGTAGCGCGCGTAAAAGCATGCACGATGAAACAATTTAAATACACTACGCAGTTGGTTAAAAACATAGGAATAATTTATATCGTTCTAACCTTGAAAGGGCATTTTTAACACGCCAAGCATACCTTTTTGTATTCTTGCATAATTCATAGGCGCGTTACTCTTTCTGTTACATGATGTTTAGATGAAGTCTTAGTCGCGTGGATAGCTAGATATATTGTTGTCCTTATAATTTACGATCCTTGATTTCAATAAATCGATTATGAACCATTCCACCGTCACGTGTGGGACTATCAGACACCATAAATTCACTAACAATTCGTTACAATCCTAAAATTTTGACTAAACGGGAGTGAACAACTCTTTAAATCTTTACATTTGATACAAGATACTCCTGACGAAATACTTTTTTATGATATAATTTTGTTACTTAAAATTTAATTTATTTGCATTCGTCACGTACGAGATATCTGAAGTCAACCTCTGTATTTTTCTGTTTGAATAAGTTAATATTTTTGCTCTATTAAAATAGAAACGACGAAACAAACGGTTGGTTTTGAAAGCTAAGGCTCCAATGTAAAGGAAGTATATCTCACTTGTTGAGAAATAATAATTAAACCGTTGAAAAAAATTACGTATAGGGTCATTCCACGAAAAAGCCGCAAACTTGTTCAGCTCGTGACAGTTCATATCGTTCAATAGAAAGTAAAAATTTTAAAGTTATTGAATAATTTTTTTTAAAGACATACCACATACCTATGTTATTTGTTAAGCTACATAATTTTGTTCATTATCTGTAAAAATTAATATTTTTAATGAAGTATACAAATTGTAATGTGCTGGAAAAAATGGTCGTTTTACGTGAAATGATCCTTATCGTAAATCTTTGAGAACTAGGAATAAACAGAACTGAAGACTATTAGTAATATTTAAGTAGGAGGCTACTACGAAAAAAATGTTAAAATAATGCAGCTTGGCTAACGGTTTAAAAAATGCAATTGTTTTAGATAACAGAACACTTGGAACTGTTGTTGTTTGTTTCTAATAGGACTGCACATTGACTCCCCGCCATTCGCAGACTTAGTGCATTTCCACAGGCCCCTCAAGACTCCCCTCCCCATTTAGAGGTATTAGGAGGTGTAATTACCCCCCTCCCCTGAAAAAGAAATCCCTCCTTTAAAAAAAATCTCTCTCTAATTTCAACAGAGAGTGAGATTTTCTCATACATTTTTTTCTCTAATGGGAACCCTGGTACAGGTAAATTCTCATTCACGCGGAGTACGGTTGTATCTGTTTGTAAAAAATAAATTAAAACAGAACTAACACCCCATAATTAAAATAGAATGAATTGTGATTACATCCAAGTAAATTATATTTAATAAATCTTAGTTGTTGAGCCCACCTAAATATTAAATAAATCATCTCTCTTATTACAAAAAAAAAAAAACCACTAAGCAGTCAAAGTAATGCACGCAATTACTTTACATTTGAGGATGGATGAGCAAATGTACAGACACAAATTAAGTATCATTATATACCTATTATCTCTAAGATATGCCATACGAATGACGGGCATTTATCTAAAATAATTCAATTTCTGCTTCAGGACATTCAGCTTCTGCGTTTAACAGAGATGTTAAACTACATTTAATGATTATGATGTAGCAATTATGACGTGCGGTGAAGCTGTGCCGCACGGTTAACAGTTTGAGTAAGATACCATCATCGCTTAGAGTGGACGAAACATGAGCTAACAGAGCATAAATGAGATCATTTATTATCAAGTTGCTTTATGTAACTTTAACCGTGATTAAATATCAGTAGTTGAAGTTTGTTAGGAAGTTAGGTTGATGCTGAAGTACTATAGGAAAGGTGAGATAATTTTATTCCGAAGATTATCAATTTTTTGGAACAGAGGAAGGAAAAAAAATAAATTTCATCTTAAGTTTTAAGTGCATACATACATACATACATAGCTTTGAGGGAAAAAAACATATCGCACCTCGCCAAGAAAAGTGACCCAACTAAAAAAAAAACACCTTAGAGAAAATCAAGTCAGAACTTCTAAGAGGGGTAAGGTGCATTGCGACGACTCGAAATCAAGCAATGTAGGTTTGGAAACCTTTCCTGAAGCGGTTATGTACACAGAAGCATCATAAATTAAGAGACCGTAAGTGAAATATCTTTTTAATTTTTCATCTAAAAAAAAGCAAAAGGTACATGGGTCAAAGTAAGTGTTCGAAGTTTTCTCCACCGGCTACACATCTTCATCGCGTGAAACTTCGAACAATCTGGAATACTACTCCCGGCACATTTAAAATTTAAATTCTGCCCCCCCCCCCAATGTAAAAAAAATTCGAGTCGTCACGATGCACCCTACACCTCTTAGAAGTTCTGAAACAGTTTCACACTGTAATTTTAAAGAATTGAGCCTTAACTATTACAATATGCGCAAAAAATTTGTAATGTGATGTTTACCGGTTAGTTTAGTTTTGTTGTCTAAATTGTTTGCATACTTAATGATTGAACATTTTTCTTTTAAATTCTGAAATTTTAATGATATGTTACTATTGATTGTATCATTTTTACGCCACCAAGCATCAGTTATGTAATCTAACTTCAGGTGAGTTTTGTGGCAAGAAAGAGCATTAAATTTAGATTTTAAATCAATATATAGTTCGTTTTGAGTTGTGCCAATTTCCTTGCCAGGTTGCGATATGAGTAGAGAAAGTTAAATTACGTGTTTATATATATATATATATATATATATATATATATATATATATATATATATATATATATTAGGGTGGTCCTTATTTTTGAAGTTGTAGATATTTTATGCGACGCCCCCTAAGCAAGGATAAATGATCCTTGTAAAATTTTAAGTCAATCCATGAATATTAACCCGTGTCCCTAGGGCCCCCTTTTTTGAGTTTCGAAGAAAAAAATGCGGATTTTCTCATTTTTATGTAAAAATATTCTTACGTTTCATATGTAAAGTAATTTTGAACCTCAATAGATGTTGCTACTTCCAAACAGACCATTCTCTCACTTTCATTCTGAAAAATTTTACATGTTACAAAGGGTACATGTACACCAATGGCCTTGGGTCAGGCATAACACCTATTCTGCGCTTCTTTCAAACCCAGCGGCAGGGGAACATTTCATTCCACCAAGATGGAGACAAGGGATTCTAAAGGTAATTAATGAATGGCCTAGGCCATTAATGAATGATCTTTGAGAACATCAAATTGCCTCCTTCAGGCTTTCTGGGTGTTGATTTACAAAATTTCTTGTGTAATAGGTGTGGCAAGTAGGGTCGCTAGGTTTCAATGCAATAAATATAAATAATGGCAATTATATTTTAATTCGCCGTTCTTTTGTTATAAATATGCTTAAATGTTTATGCAATTTTTAATTCTTAAAATATAAATTTTGAAAAATCCTCGATTACTTTAACATAAAAAATATACCAGATTTTCCATATCTAAAATATAAATTTAAAAAATTCCATATCGGAATAATGTAATAATCTATACTTTAAATTGATTTTCTTCTATTTCAGTACATAGTCCTTTATTATTATCAATTTTTTCTTGCAATTCACAAAATTTAGAAACCAAATGGGCATCTATCCTAACCTGTTGAAGCTTTTTTCCATATCTGGTCTACAACAACGCAGAAAAGCTTGAAAACTATTGATATCTGCTCGCCCGTTAAAGAAATGCCATATTAGGACAAAGATGCCGTTCATTTATTAACAGTCTATGTAGATGCAGTAAATTGACCAAATGACCTTGTGGTCAATCGTACATCCCTTTAGAGAGCAAGAGAAAATCTTCGAGAGGTAAAATCAAATTTCATGAATTTAGTTTTAGAGTTTTTAGTCATTCGCTGGGATGCAAAGCTACATCCAGATGTAACTGAAAAAAAAAAAAAAAAAAAAAAAAAACGCCGATAAGATTACCGTGATAGCTTCCGGTCCCAATGTTGAACAGCTACTCGGAATTCCTGAAATATTTCTTAAGTTGTGTATGATATCTTAGATGATTGCTCTTTATTGCTAACTGTTCAAGCTGTAGTGTTTGATACAACGGCTTGCAGTACCGGCCGGATAAATTGTACATGAAATTTTTTTATAGCAAAAACTGAACGGTGAGGTGATATATTACACTTGGATTGCAATCATCATGCACTTGATATCTTATTGCAGAGTGTGTCTTTAAAGAAGTTCTCGCCTTTCTTAGTTCTAGACCCGATATTCCATTCAAAATTTTGCGCTTCAAAATTTTGTGGAAAAATCTCCATCATTCAGAACTTAAAACATTTGAAACAAGTACACATACCACTTAAATTCTAAAAGACGAAGTTGATGACACATTATTGTTCGTGAAAAGCGGAATTGAGAAAGATTAAAGTTCAACGTCCTAGGAGCACGTGTTATTATTGACCGATCGAGTTCAAATTTTGCACAGATTACATTTTATTATAGTGTCACAAAACTAGGGGGCGTCACTTGTTGAATTCCAGAAAAAATATTTTCCCATATAAATAAGGACCACCCTAATATATATATATATATATATATATATTAGAAAGAACATTAAATTTAGATTTTAAATCAATATCTAGTTCGTTTTGAGCTGTGTCACTTCCCTTGCCAGGCTGCGATTTGAGTAGAGAAAGTTAAAATACATGTAAAATTACTGATAAATTCTAACATATTGAAGCTTTTTTGCTATATATTGCATATACATAGCATGAAGAGATCGGTCGATAAAGGGGGGAAAATCTTTCGCTATATTTTTAGGAATTTACATAGATAGTTAAATAAACATGTGAACAGAGAAAGATAAAAACATGTTACTAATAAATTAAAAGATGAGGGAAGATTTTCGCCATATACGGTAATTAACTGCATAAATATATTAGTCCACTAAAGATCAAAAAAAAAAAAAAAACATAAATAAGAATTTACATATAAGGTTCAAATAAATATAAACGTATCAGCAGATTTTGATAAACTGAACGTAAAAGTTATAAATAAAAAAGATTCCTTGCTATACATTGTAATAAATGGGATAAATAGTTTTCTAGATTGATAAATCTGTACCCCAAAGTCAGACTAAGGTAAGTCACATTATTGCTGCTTGACAAAGTGAGAGAACTTTCGTCTGGTGCATACAAATGATGGGGTTTGCGCACTTTTACGCTAATAAAGGGAAATTTTTGACAAAGAAATTTTACGTTGTTATGACTCGATGCGGAATAAGGTTCTGAATATAAAGCAGTAATAATCTGAAAATTGCCATTTTTGGACTTAACGTTAGTCTGGCTCTGAGGTCAGAATAAGAATTGTGGTAGCAAGATAAAATCATATTCCGACAAGAAGTTTTTGCTGTTACAAAAGCACAGTTAAAGTCTAACGCTAACCGAAATGACGATGCCTAAATTTCAGTACATTTTAAGCTAATTTTTCTTTTTCACTTCTTTTTTCATTCCGGTCTTTCTGATTTAAAATGTAAAACCATAAAAGAATCAAACTTAATATTAAGTAAAAGCAGTGTACAATAAAGTTGAGGGAAAAACGATGAAAGGCCCAAACTGAAGAATTTCACCAAAAATCTAGAGATTGAAAGAGTTATGTAAGGACAAGTGTACCCATAACATGTTTTTTATAGGTATTAAAACAGATTCTTTCTAGTTTTAATAACTTAAATCACTTTTATTCAAAGCAATATTTGAGACAACATTGAATAGTTATACATAACAAACAAAATACAGCATGTGTTTTTCTTTATTCTGCTCTCGATTCGGGATTTCCATTTCTTCGCAAAATTACGTTTTGACTAGTTCTGCTGTTATAGCTTTTTTAAAAACCCTGAACGCATCAAGAGAAAAGAAAATAACCCCTTCATTACCAGGACGTACGTTTCGGTGTAGGGTAACGGCACCAGTAACAGACAAGTGTCAAGTAACAGACTGTTGTAAGTTTGAATTTAAATAATAAGAATTTTACGCGAGTAAAATTGATGTTCCTGCGACTCATGAATACGGTGCAACCATCTGGTGTTTATCCGAGTGAATTTTATCAGTCAGTTGGTATTTACAAGGCAGTGGCGGAAGGTTATGAACAGCTACCACGAAGTCTGCCGGTGTTTCATGTATATTTGAGTTTAATAAGGTTTTAGATCTAGAAATAAAGAACTTTTGCACATTTTGAAGCGAATAGGGGAATTCTGTCCATTACTTATCCTGTTCTCATCCTATCTGTTACTGGGTATCATCAGAATTTTCGGTGTCTGTTACTGGGGGTCGGACCTTTTTTCGAAATTGAGCAAACAAAAATAGAATTAACTAATTCAGAGGATCCAGAAGCAGTCAAACGTTAGATGATATGTAGTTGCATGAGAGAAAAATAGTTTTAAAAGCTTAAGTACATTAAAAGGTTCAGAAAATTGAGATAGCCTGAGAGCGATGTCTTAAGAATGTCTGTTACTGGTGCCGTTACCCTACATCCTCGGTAGAAATAATGGTTCAGAATATGCTAATTTGAATTCTGGTACCATATTACGCGGATAATAGTGCTTTACCCAAAAACAAAACTGATTTCAAAAACTTGAGTTAAGAAATTTTTGAAACCGAAAAAAAAAAACTTATCATAACTTGATTTTATGACTATAAATCTTAGGTGCTGAATCAATTAACTACAGATTTAAAAAAGGAATTCCTGCGAGGTAATTGATTTTGTTTGAAGCAAATTAAAAACCTTTAGTGTTGCTTATGTTCTTACGTAATGGAAACTAAATGACTTGACTGAAATATGCATGATATAGCAGTCACTATTTTTTTATGAGCAACGTTCACCCATATTAACAATTTTAAGTATTTGATATCAACCAATAATATAAAGTTAAGAAATTGTTGGTTATCACAGAAGCTTAACTACTTTGTATCTTTGCATCAAGCATAAATCTACTCAGCAAGATTAATTAAAGTCACTGTGCGACATCCCACTGAGTCGTGCTTCTTTTTCACTTTGTGCAGGCTGTTGCACTAGTTTTCGTGTGTTAGTGACCAGCGCACACCCATTTGACATGAGATGCCTTTTTAAGCTCCATCAAAACGTTCACCGACATCGCATGGCATTGACATCCATATGCACACCACCCTAAAAATAGAAATCAGCCATTTTAGCAGCTGTAGTAAAAGTAAATTATCTCTAAAAAAAGTACGTTTGATAAAATACATGTAGGGGATTGTGGGGCCAAGTGAAATGGCTAAGATGATGACTGAGCTTTTTCAAAATGAACAAATCGGAAATTTGTTTTGAAAATTACAGTCCAAAAAGAAAGAACATTGTATTTTATAACAAAACTTGCATTGAAGAATAATTTTTTATTTTTGGCAGTAATTTTGAACCTTCAAAAAAAAAGTGGAAAATTGTCGCTTTTTTTTTTCAAGGGGAGAAGTGAAAAATGAAATGTTATTGTATTGAAATGATTTAATTATAAAAAATATTTTGATCAAATGAATCTGTAAACAAAATTTTGAGTGAATAAATGAAAAGAAACTGGAACAATAAGCAAATAATTTAATTAATTAATATATGAAGAAAAACAAATGAGTGAGTAAAAGAGGGAATAAATAAGAAAATGAGTGAATGGATGAATAAATAAGTGAATTACTGAAACAAGGAATGTATATGAACTAATTAATAAGGGAATGCGTTAGTGTTTTAGCAAATAATTGAGTGAGTAAACGAAATAAGCTATTTCACTTTGCCCCGCATGTACTCTTATACTTGAGCAAAATATTTCAAATACAGATAAGCATAATATTAGCTAAATGAATATTGCACAGCATATTAGAAGGTCTCAATTCATACTTAAAATTTTAACAACAAGCACTTTATTATTTTATAATACCAAAAATAATTTTTGATTTTCAACAAATATTACAGAACTTTAATCTTTGCCGGTATTTTTTTCCTGACTGAAATAGACTACATGTGCAACTACATTGTTAAAATATTATCAGATAAGTAGCGCTAAATGCAGAGTAAATATTTCACCTTTTCATTTTGCTCCACATTCTTCTACATGAGCATATTTCGTGACGTCAATGAAAAAAAACCTGTTTTCGTTCAGTACTCTTTTTCTCCACACCCAATATTTTAACATTTTAGGATAGTTGCGCGTTGACGCATGGTCCTTATGCAGAGGTTATGCATTTACTAATGGAACTTTTTATATAGTTTTTTTTAATGATAATTTTGATGTATATACAGTAAAACCTCGTTTATCCAGCCCTCGGTGATACAATTCTCCGGAGAATCTGGATCAAGTGTGCAAACATTTTTAAAAATTAATGTTGACACAGATAACAAGAATGTTACCATAGATGCACCAAACATTCACTTTTCATACGGGTTTGAAACGAAAGATAGTGAACTAATTCCTTGTTAAGAAATTATGTTAAAAAATATTTAGTGTCTTACAAGCAATTCTAAGTCATTTTATTACAAAACAAGGTTTATTTTTATCGCAACAAGTGGTCAGTCTGTTTATTTAAAGATTTTTTGTGCTTAATGCCCTCCCTACCCAGTTTATCCGGTTTTTCGATCTTCTGGATTGCCTTGGGTTGCAGATTCGGATAATCGAGATTGTGCTTTACTTTAAAAAACATGAAGTCATTTAAAGTTATCCCATATGATTTAATATTACTCTGAATGGTTAAAAATGAAAGGAATGCTATTACACTCCTCTACTCATTCCAGAAAAGTTGGTTGTGCCACAGATATTTTCTAATAACAGGCATGTGAGAAAATTTTTGTTTTTTATTTTTTTTTTTTTAATATAAGAAGATGAAGAGTTATGAGATACGAAATTAAGGAAAAAGAAACTAAGATTGAAAAAATCTTGGAAAAATTTCAAAACTTCAAAAAAAAAAAAAAGTTGTTTTTTTAAATGTTGGATTTTTTTTACCTTTTTTAATCTTTAACTTCGATCTCAATTTATCGAAATCTGGCATGTTGTTCCTGAGGAAAAGATAATTTGTGGAAGGATCCCAGGCAAAATCTCGGAAAATGGATACTTTAAAATCACAGCTTGTGCATCGAAGATTATTACAGGCACTAAAAAAGAAGAAGAAGAAAGAAAATTTCATTTTTACTGACCAAGCCTTTCAAGTTTCCTAATATCTTCAAATTATAGATGAAAAAATGACCTTGAGGCTGGCTGAGTATGGGAACATAGTATATTTATGCAAACAAACCTTACAACCACACGACTTGTTAGCGTTGGAAACAAAATTACTGGTGAAAAAAGATTAGAGTGTGACTTTCAAAAGTTGATCCATGACCTTGACAACTTTTTGGGGTCATAAGGAAGGATAATTGGTACTGAGTTGAGGTGGGTTATTTTTTTTTTTCTTTTTTTGGTAGCTTTGCTAAAGTATTCAAACTCTAATCCGTGATAACAACACGTTCCTTTTCACTGAACTCTTTAAAAAGAGGTGAACATTGTCAAGGTCAGTGGTGAACCTTTTTCTACCTGAGGGCCGCACCTGATATTTAAATGACTCTCGCAGACCAGAACACACATAAAATTACAATTTTTTCTTAACATCATGGAAAAACACGGAAAAGAAAAGAAAACTAATAATCAAGAATGGTTGCTAAAATTACTTGTTGCTTTTATAAATACAGTAGCAGCACCCGCACGGCGATGCCCATGCAAAGAATTTAAAAAAAAGTCCGTTGAATAAAAAAAAATCCCCCCCCCCCTTCTGATGTGAAATGATCATTTTTCTTCAACTAAAATGCGTACACACCTTTTCAAAAAAAAACTATTAAAGCTTCTT